>NC_069510.1:122067856-122112856 GCF_027579735.1 Bombina bombina
TATTTTTTATAATATTGTATACTCTCTTACTCAAAGTGTTGTATGCACTAACAAAATTTAGTCTCCCTCCTTTTCCTGTGTTTTTTCTTTTGTTACTGTTTACTCTGACTGGGCAATTTTTTTAGAGATTCCTCTATAGTCATTAACTCTTGAGCATTATAGCCTCTGCTGATAAATTTACTCTTCATGCTCCCAGACCTGTTACGTCTGATCAGGGGATCTGATACAATCCTATCCAGTCTTAGTAATTGTGACCTTGGGACACTTTGAAAGACTCGTGGAGGGTGAAAGCTATCTCTGTGTAGGAGTGTGTTCCTGTCTGTGCTTTTAACAAAAATGTCTGTTAACAATACTCCCTCCCTTTTGTATACCATTGTGTCCAAGAATTCCACTTTCTGTTTATCCATCTTACTGCTGAATTTTAGAAAGGGCACTGCATTTTCTATGCAGTGTTTAAATTCCATTAGTGTCTCTGGGGGGCCCCGCCACACGATGAACAAATCATCTATGTAGCGGTACCACCCCAGACAATGTTTGGAAAAAAGTGGACTGGTATAAACATACCTTTCCTCTATGGCATCCATCACCAAACAAGCATAGGATGGGGCCACATTCGACCCCATCGCTGTGCCCATTTTTTGCATGTAAAAATGGTTATCAAAGAGGAAGAAGTTATTAGTAAGTACCAAAGTGAGTAACTCCAAGTTACTCACTTTGGTACTTACTAATAACTTCTTCCTCCCCTGCAAAGCAAGAGGGTAACACTTCACAACCCAGGGCAGCCTGGAAACCTTACCAGGGCTGGAACAAGGGTAAACAGGCCAAGAAGCCTGCAGCTGCCTCCAAGACAGCATGAAGGGGTAGCCCCCGATCCGGGACCGGATCTAGTAGGGGGCAGACTCTCTCTCTTTGCTCAGGCCTGGGCAAGAGACATACACGATCCTTGGGCTTTAGAGATTGTATCCCAGGGATATCTTCTAGAATTCAAGGACTCCCCTCCAAGGGGAAGGTTCCACATTTCTCGTCTGTCTTCAGACCAGACAAAGAAAGAGGCGTTCTTACGCTGTGTAGAAGACCTACATACAATGGGAGTGATCCACCCAGTTCCAATTGTGGAACAAGGGCTGGGTTTTTACTCAAACCTGTTTGTGGTTCCCAAAAAGAAGGAACTTTCAGACCAATCCTGGATCTCAAAATTCTAAACAAATTCCTCAGGGTCCCATCATTCAAGATGGAGACCATTCGGACAATCTTACCAATGATCCAGGAGGGTCAATATATGACTACCGTGGATCTAAAGGATGCGTATTTGCACATTCCTATCCACAAAGATCATCACCAGTTTCTCAGGTTCGCTTTTCTGGACAAGCATTATCAGTTTGTGGCTCTTCCTTTCGGGTTGGCCACTGCTCCCAGAATTTTCACAAAGGTGCTAGGGTCCCTTCTGGCGGTTCTAAGACCGCGGGGCATAGCAGTGGCGCCTTACCTAGACGACATTTTAATTCAGGCGTCGACTTTCCAAAGAGCCAAGTCTCACACGGAAATTGTATTGGCCTTTCTGAGGTCTCACGGGTGGAAGGTGAACATCAAAAAGAGTTCTCTCTCTCCCCCCTCACAAGAGTTCCATTCCTAGGAACCCTAATAGACTCGGTAGAAATGAAAATATTTCTGACGGAGGTCAGAAAGTTAAAACTCTTAACTACTTGCCGAGCTCTTCATTCCATTCCTCGGCCGTCTGTAGCTCAGTGCATGGAGACAATCGGACTAATGGTAGCGGCAATGGACATAGTCCCTTTTGCACGGATACACCTCAGACCACTGCAACTATGCATGCTCAAACAGTGGAATGGGGATTATGCAGATTTGTCTCCTCAAATACAGTTGGACCAGGGGACCAGAGATTATCTTCTCTGGTGGTTGTCTCAGGATCACCTGTCTCAGGGAATGTGTTTCCGCAGACCAGAGTGGATCATCGTAACGACCGACACCAGTCTGTTGGACTGGGGTGCAGTCTGGGACTCCCTGAAAGCTCAGGGCTTATGGTCTCGGGAAGAAGCTCTTCTCCTGATAAACATTCTGGAACTGAGGGCGATATTCAACGCTCTTCAGGCATGGCCTCAGCTAGCTGCAGCCAAATTCATCAGATTTCAGTCGGACAACATCACGACTGTAGCTTACATCAACCATCAAGGGGGAACAAGGAGTCCCCTAGCAATGATGGAAGTGACCAAAATAATCAGGTGGGCGGAGGATCACTCTTGCCACCTCTCAGTAATTCACATCCCAGGAGTAGACAACTGGGAGGCGGATTTTCTAAGTCGTCAGACATTTCATCCGGGGGAGTGGGAACTCCACCCGGAGGTATTTGCCCAGCTGACTCAGCTATGGGGCACTCCAGAATTGGATCTGATGGCGTCCCGTCAGAATGCCAAACTTCCTCTTTATGGGTTCAGGTCCCGGGATCCCCAGGCGGTGTTGATAGATGCTCTAGCAGCGCCTTGGTCCTTCAATCTGGCCTATGTGTTTCCACCGTTTCCTCTCCTTCCTCGTCTGGTTGCCAGAATCAAGCAGGAGAGGGTGTCTGTGATTCTAATAGCGCCTGCGTGGCCACGCAGGACCTGGTATGCAGACCTAGTGGACATGTCATCCGTTCCACCATGGACTCTGCCAATGAGGCAGGACCTTCTACTTCAAGGTCCTTTCAAACATCCAAATCTAATTTCTCTGCGTCTGACTGCTTGGAGATTGAACGCCTAATTCTATCTAAGCGTGGTTTCTCTGAGTCGGTTATCGATACCCTGATTCAGGCTAGAAAGCCTGTCACCAGGAAAATCTACCATAAGATTTGGCGAAAATATCTTTGTTGGTGCGAATCCAAGGGTTACTCATGGAGTAAGATTAGGATTCCCAGGATATTGTCTTTTCTCCAAGATGGATTGGAGAAAGGATTGTCAGCTAGTTCCTTAAAAGGACAGATATCTGCTTTGTCTATTCTTTTACACAAACGTCTGGCGGAGGTACCAGACGTTCAAGCGTTTACTCAGGCTTTAGTCAGAATCAAGCCTGTTTATAGACCTGTGGCTCCGCCATGGAGTCTGAATTTAGTTCTTTCAGTTCTGCAAGGGGTTCCATTTGAACCTTTACATTCCATAGATATTAAGCTTTTATCTTGGAAAGTTTTGTTTTTGGTAGCTATCTCTTCTGCTCGAAGAGTGTGGCAAACCTCGCCACTTATGAACTATGCAGGAATTGTTATTTAGGCTAATGGTTAAAATGTATGTTAAACTGTATGTTACTGTTTAAACTCCCTGCTGTTTCAGTTGGGAAACCCTTTGTAGGGGAGACTGTTTTTAAAAAGTGTTTGTTTTTCCAGTAGCTGAATAAGTTGTTGTTGACTCCCAAGCTATGTGTCATCTAGTTCTTGGTGGAAAGGGGTTATTATTACAATTACCAAGAGAAGTTATTTGCTTGTCTCTGCTTACCAAAAAGATATTACAGATCCTACTGCCTCTCTGTTACAATTACCAAGAGTAGTTACTTGCTTGTCTCTGCCTACCCAAAAGATATTACAGATCCTACTGCCTCTCTGCTACAATTACCAAGAGTAGTTACATGCTTGTCTCTGCCTACCCAAAAGATATAACAGATCCTACTGCCTCTCTGCTACAATTACCAAGAGTAGTTACTTGCTTGTCTCTGCCTACCCAAAAGATATTACAGATCCTACTGCCTCTCTGCTACAATTGGTGGTAAGCGACAGGATTCAAACCGCACAGCAAGTCGTAGGACATGTGATGTATATGAACAGACGGTGAATGGGGACAGATTATACCAGACTAAAGAGAACTGCATTGAAGGAATTACTGGAGGCGAGAGGAATTATTGCCAGCAATAAAACCAAAGCAAGGCTGATTGCAGAGCTCATGGAGGGAGACCGGGTAGGAGGTACGGCCGTACCCATGGCGAACAACGAAACCGAATTCCAAAAAGAGATGCGGACCCGGTTGGCTTTTTTTCCGCTACCCCATTCGGAGGAGCTCCTGACACGGACATCAGCAGACATACAGGAATACTTGATGGTGACCCGACAAACCACCCCGAGACCCGGAGAGGGGCTACCAGTACACTCCAGTGTTGGTACAGGGAAAGCTAAGATTCCCTACCATGCATTCAAGGATCATACCAACACGGAGGATATCGATGGGTACCTACAGGACTTTGAGCGATTATGCCAACTGCATAATATTAGTACCGCTGACCAAGTTCCCCTACTGGCTGGCAAGTTATCCGGACGGGCTGCTGAAGCCTACCGCACCATACCAGATGAGGACAGCAGGGACTACCAGAAGGTAAAACAGGCCATCCTGACTAGGTATGCTATTACCCCGGAGGCATACCGACAGTGGTTCCGAGACCTGAAGAAGCTGGAGAAAGATACCCACACTGAGTGGGCGCATCGGCTAACCAGGGCCGCTAAAGGCTGGTTGCAGGCAGCCCAAGTCACCCAGTTGGAAGACCTTTTACAACTCCTGTTGATGGAGCAATTCTTCCAAGGGGTGTCCACTAAATTGCAAAACTGGCTGAGAGATCGAAAACCGTGCACGGTACATACCGCAGCGACCTTGGCCGACGAATACCAAGACGCTCGGAGAGCTCAACAAACACAGCAACGTTCCAGTATTGGGGTCACCCCAAACCCCACTGCAGCTCCCACACCTCTGCTACCCCGTCCTGGAGGGGGAATCCACCCTCCCCGTTACCAGACTCAATCAGCTATCCGTTGCCATCTTTGTAACCAACAAGGGCACATTCAGAGAGACTGTCCCAGGAACAAGAACCGATCCACCTGGAACAACCAGAACAACCGGGCAACTGTACACTGCTACCAGAACGAGCCCCGACTACAGACCCAACCCGCAGTCTTCCACAAGGAACCCTTGGGCATCTTACACGCGGTAAACCCAGTACAGGCCGCTTCGGACAACCTACAAAGCCACCGCCAGGTGTTCTATATATAGAGGGCCGACGTGTCCAAGGGCTGCGTGACTCTGGGGCCACCATAACCTTGCTCCGGCAACATTTAGTTTCCACCAATCAACTCACCGGAGACTGTGTAGCTGTCCGGGTGGCCGGGGGAGCCATTTACAAGATTCCCACGGCCAAAGTACACTTGGATTGGGGAACATAGAAGTGGGCCTTATGCAAAATTTGCCCGCAGACGTTATTTTGGGCAACGACTTAGGGGAGCGGACTTCAGCGTTTGCACCCCGAACCTCCCCACAAGCAGCACTGCCCGTGGTTACCCGACAACAGGCCCGCACCAACACACTGACTGATCACTCTGAGGCTCAGGTAAGCAATCACCCCCCTAATGTCTCTTGGGCCCCTCCACTAGAGTTTGGTAGCGAAGTGGCCACTGACCCCTCATTGCAAGTATATAGGGATAAGGTAAACCAGAATCAGGCGGGGTTGGAAGGAGAGAGGTATGGTTGGAACAAGGGGTTACTGTACAGGTATACTGAGAAGATAGTGGCCGGATCTATTCCACTGTCCGTTCAGCAGTTAATAGTACCTCAGAGGTATAGACGAGAACTGCTACGGGTTGCCCACGATATTCCGCTGTCAGGCCACCTAGGAGTTAGTCGGACGAAGCACCGCCTAACTCAGAATTTCTTTTGGCCAGGGATCACCAAAGATATTAGGCAGTATTGCCAGACATGTGACACCTGCCAACGAGTAGGGAAAAGAGGAGACCGATATAAGGCAAAGCTACACTCCCTCCCCATAATAGAGGAGCCTTTTAGTCGAGTGGCGATGGACCTCATTGGCCCCCTAGCCAAGCCTAGCCCCTCGGGGAAGAGGTATATACTCACGGTCGTGGATTATGCCACCCGATATCCCGAGGCGGTGGCTCTGGCTAATATTCATGCCGAGACCATGGCGGATGCCCTCATCAAAATCTTCTCCCGCATGGGATTTCCCCGGGAGATTATTTCAGACCGGGGCACCCAGTTTACGGCTGAGATTACCCACCAGTTGTGGAGAGCATGTGGGGTGAAACCCATTGTAAATTCCGCTTATCATCCCCAGTCTAATGGGCTCTGTGAACGGTTTAATGGAACACTGAAACAGATGCTCCGCACGTTCATAGATACCCAGAAGAACTGGGAGCGGTTTCTACCCCATTTGCTTTTCGCCTACCGTGAGGTACCTCAGGAGTCCACGGGGTTCTCTCTCTTTGAATTATTATTCGGAAGGAGGGTACGGGGTCCCCTAGACTTAATCCGAGAGCATTGGGAGGGGGAAGTCACTAGTGACGGTACTCCTATCGTACCATACGTGCTGGAGTTTAGGGAGCGCCTGGAGGCCCTGACTCGGACCGTCCGATCCAACCTTCAGGCGGCTCAAACCCGTCAGCGCCGTTGGTATGATAGGGGTGCCAGGGACTGCAGTTTTCAGACTGGGCAGAAGGTGCTAATCTTAAAACCGGTTAAAAATGATAAACTGCAGGCCTCCTGGCAGGGCCCATACAAGGTGGTGGAACAAATCTGTCACACCACCTATGTGATCGGCCCATGTACTGGAGCAGGCGGTAGACGCATGCTCCATGTAAATATGTTGAAGCCGTACCATGAACGCGCAGAGGAGGTGAATGCTATTTGCGCTCCTGCCGCGGACGACGCAGACAGTTTACCTCTTCCCAACCTCCTAGGAATGAAGAACCGGAACGAAGGTCTGGGAGAGGTACAATTGGGTGAGCGGTTAAGTCCTCGGGAACGAGCTCAAATAGCAGAGCTACTGCAGGAAAAGAGAGACACGTTCTCCAACGTGCCTGGATATACCAGACTGGCCACCCATAGGGTAGAAACCCCAGGTCACCTCCCCATGCGTCAACCTCCTTACCGCATACCAGAATCGGTGAGAGAACATATGCGGAAGGAGATTGACGAGATGCTACAGTTAGGAGTGATTGAGCACTCGGACAGCCCCTGGGCCTCGCCGGTAGTTCTAGTGCCGAAGCAGGACGGCACGACCCGCTTCCGCGTAGACTACCGGAAACTTAATGATAAAACCGTCTCTGACGCCTACCCTATGCCCCGGATAGATGAGCTCCTGGATAAAATGGCTCGAGGCCAGTACCTCACCACCATAGATCTGTGTAAGGGGTACTGGCAGATCCCACTAGCCGAGGATGCCATTCCCAAATCAGCGTTCGTCACCCGTTTGGCCTGTACCAATTCAAGGTCATGCCATTCGGGATGAAGAATGCTCCGGCTACTTTCCAGCGAATGGTAGATCGGCTACTGGATGGGTCCCAAGAGTACGCATGCGCCTATTTAGACGACATAGCTATATTTAGCAGCTCCTGGGACGAGCATTTGAACCATATAGGGGCAATCCTAGATCGCATTAGGGAGGCAGGATTAACCCTTAAGCCTAGCAAATGTCATATAGGGATGGCAGAGGTCCAGTACCTAGGGCACCGAGTAGGTAGCGGGCAGCAGAAGCCCGAACCGGCCAAGGTAGAGGCCGTAGCCAAGTGGCCCACTCCCCGTACCAAGACCCAAGTGCTAGCCTTTCTAGGTACCGCAGGCTATTATAGGAAGTTCGTACCTAATTATAGTACCCTAGCCAAACCCCTCAACGACCTCACCCGTAAAAACCTTCCTAAGATTGTTACCTGGAGCCCAGAGTGTGAACAAGCATTCCAAGAACTGAAAAACGCTCTCGTAAATGCCCCTATCCTTGCTGCCCCGGATCCAACTAAACGCTTTCTCGTCCATACAGACGCTTCTATGTTTGGATTGGGAGCCGTGTTGAGCCAAGTCGGGGTTGATGGCGGCGAGCATCCTGTGGCCTACCTAAGCAGGAAACTGTTACCCCGAGAAGTTAGCTATGCCGCCATCGAAAAGGAATGCCTGGCCGTGGTGTGGGCCCTCAAGAAACTTCAGCCATATCTATATGGACAACTTTCAGAAAAAGATATTACAGATCCTACTGCCTCTCTGCTACAATTACCAAGAGTAGTTACTTGCTTGTCTCTGCCTACCCAAAAGATATTACAGATCCTACTGCCTCTCTGCTACAAAGAGTTTCAGAGTTATCTGCTTTACAGTGTGACTCACCTTACTTGGTGTTCCATGCAGATAAGGTAGTTTTGCGTACCAAACCCGGTTTTCTTCCTAAGGTTGTGTCTAATAAGAATATTAACCAGGAAATTGTTGTTCCTTCTCTGTGTCCTAATCCTTCCTCGAGGAAGGAACGTCTGTTACACAATCGTGATGTTGTTCGTGCTTTAACCCCTTAATGACAACTGACGTACCAGGTACGTCATGCATTAACAAGCAGTTAATGACAATAGACGTACCTGGTACGTCAGTTGTCTAACAGAGTGCTGGAAGCGATTGCGATCGCTTCCAGCAGCTCTGAGGGTATTGCAGTGATGCCTCAATATGGAGGCATCCTGCAATACCCCTTTACAAGCCTCCGATGCAGAGAGAGCCACTCTGTGGCCCTCTCTGCACCGGAGCATCGTTGGTGGGTGGGAGTGAAACAGGGAGGCGGGTGGGCGGCCTGCAATGGGCCCGTGATCACGTGGAGGGGGGCGGGAACGGAGGCGGGAGTACCCGGGGGCGTGCATGGACGCGCGCACATGCACAGGGGTGGCGGGCGGGCGCGTGCACGGGGCGGGAGCGGGTGGGAACCGCTACCCTACAGAAAAGTTAAATAATACATTGGGAGAAAAGGGGGGGGAAATTTTATTTATCAAGTAATCAAAGGGTTCTGGGAGGGTGGTGGGGTGTGGGGAGGTAGCTACACTACAGAAAGGAGCTTGGCCAAGATGGCGCCCATTAGGCTAGAGGGGGAGGGTTAGATAACTGTTTGATGGGGGATCCATGATATTGGGGGCTAAGGGGGGATTCTACATAGCAGCATATGTAAATATGCTATTAAAAAAAAACAAATATACCTTTTATATTAGTACTGGCAGACTTTCTGCCAGTACTTAAGATGGCGGGAACAATTGTGGGGTGGGGTGGGGGAAGAGAGCTGTTTGGGAGGGATCAGGTCTGATGTTTCAGGTGAGAGGCTGATCTCTACACTAAAGCTAAAATTAACCCTGCAAATTCCCTACAAGCTACCTAATTAACCCCTTCGCTGCTAGCCAGAATACACGTGTGATGCACAGCGGCATTTACCGGCCTTCTAATTACCTAAAAGCAACGCCAAAGCCACATGTCTGCTATTTCTGAACAAAGGGGATCCCAGAGAAGCATTTACAACCATTTGTGCCATAATTGCACAAGCTGTTTGTAAATAATTTCAGTGAGAAACCTAAAGTTTGTGAAAAAGGAAACAATTTATTTTTATTTGATCGCATTTGGCGGTGAAATGGTGGCATGAAATATACCAAAATGGGCCTAGATCAATACTTAGGGTTGTCTACTACACTACAGCTAAAATTAACCCTACACATTCCCTACAAGCTCCCTGATTAACCCCTGCACTGCTGGACATAATACACGTGTGGTGCGCAGCGGCATTTAACAGCCTTCTAATTACCAAAAAGCAACGCCAAAGCCATATGTCTGCTATTTCTGAACAAAGGGGATCCCAGAGAAGCATTTACAACCATTTATGCCATAATTGCACAAGCAGTTTGTAAATAATTTCAGTGAGAAACCGAAAGTTTGTGAACAAAATTTGTGAAAAAGTGAATGATTTTTTGTATTTGATCGCATTTGGCGGTGAAATGGTGGCATGAAATATACCAAAATGGGCCTAGATCCATACTTTGGGATGTCTTCTAAAAAAAAATATATATATATCAAGGGATATTCAGGGATTCCTGAAAGATATCAGTGTCCCAATGTAACTAGCACTAATTTTGAAAAAACATAATTTATGCTTACCTGATAAATTTATTTCTCTTGTAGTGTAGTCAGTCCACGGGTCATCCATTACTTATGGGATTATATCTCTTCCCCAACAGGAAGTTGCAAGAGGATCACCCAAGCAGAGCTGCTATATAGCTCCTCCCCTCACATGTCATATCCAGTCATTCGACCGAAACAAGACGAGAAAGGAGAAACCATAGGGTGCAGTGGTGACTGGAGTTTTAATTAAAATTTAGATCTGCCTTAAAAGACAGGGCGGGCCGTGGACTGACTACACTACAAGAGAAATAAATTTATCAGGTAAGCATAAATTATGTTTTCTCTTGTTAAGTGTAGTCAGTCCACGGGTCATCCATTACTTATGGGATACCAATACCAAAGCTAAAGTACACGGATGAAGGGAGGGACAAGGCAGGAACTTTAAACGGAAGGAACCACTGCTTGAAGCACCTTTCTCCCAAAAATAGCCTCTGAAGAAGCAAAAGTGTCAAATTTGTAAAATTTTGAAAAAGTGTGAAGTGAAGACCAAGTTGCAGCCTTGCAAATCTGTTCAACAAAGGCCTCATTTTTAAAGGCCCAGGTGGAAGCCAGAGCTCTAGTAGAATGAGCTGTAATTCTTTCAGGAGGCTGCTGTCCAGCAGTCTCATAGGCTAAACGTATTATGCTACGAAGCCAAAAAGAGAGAGAGGTAGCCGAAGCCTTTTGACCTCTCCTCTGTCCAGAGTAAACGACAAACAGGGAAGAAGTTTGACGAAAATCTTTAGAACTTCAGGGCACGGACTACGTCCAGATTATGCAAAAGTCGTTCCTTCTTTGAAGAAGGGTTAGGACACAATGATGGAACAACAATTTCTTGATTGATATTCCTGTTAGAAACTACCTTAGGTAAGAACCCAGGTTTAGTACGCAGAACTACCTTGTCTGAATGAAAAATCAGATAAGGAGGATCACAATGTAAGGCAGATAACTCAGAGACTCTTCGAGCCGAGGAAATAGCCATCAAAAACAGAACTTTCCAAGATAACAGCTTGATATCAATGGAATGAAGGGGTTCAAACGGAACGCCTTGCAGAACGTTAAGAACTAAGTTTAAGCTCCACGGCGGAGCAACAGTCTTAAACACAGGCTTAATCCTAGCCAAAGCCTGACAAAAAGCCTGAACGTCTGGAACTTCTGCCAGACGTTTGTGCAGAAGAATAGACAGAGCAGAAATCTGTCCCTTTAACGAACTAGCAGATAAGCCCTTTTCTAAACCCTCTTGTAGAAAAGACAATATCCTAGGAATCCTAACCTTACTCCATGAGTAACTCTTGGATTCGCAACAATATAAATATTTACGCCATATCTTATGGTAAATTCTTCTGGTAACAGGTTTCCTAGCCTGTATTAAGGTATCAATAACCGACTCCGAGAAGCCATGCTTTTATAGAATCAAGCGTTCAATCTCCATGCAGTCAGCCTCAGAGAAATTAGATTTGGATGGTTGAAAGGACCCTGAATTAGAAGGTCCTGCCTCAGAGGCAGAGACCATGGTGGACAGGACGACATGTCCACTAGGTCTGCATACCAGGTCCTGCGTGGCCACGCAGGCGCTATCAGAATCACCGATGCTCTCTCCTGTTTGATCTTGGCAATCAGTCGAGGAAGCATCGGAAATGGTGGAAACACATAAGCCATGTTGAAGACCCAATGTGCTGTCAGAGCATCTATCAGCACCGCTCCCGGGTCCCTGGACCTGGATCCGTAACAAGGAAGCTTGGCGTTCTGGCGAGACGCCATGAGATCCAGATCTGGTTTGCCCCAACGATGAATCAGTTGAGCGAAGACCTCCGGATGAAGTTCCCACTCCCCCGGATGAAAAGTCTGGCGACTTAGAAAATCTGCCTCCCAGTTCTCCACGCCTGGGATGTAGATCGCTGACAGGTGGCAAGAGTGAGACTCTGCCCAGCGAATTATCTTTGAGACTTCCAACATCGCTAGGGAACTTCTGGTTCCCCCTTGATGGTTGATGTAAGCCACAGTCGTGATGTTGTCCGACTGAAATCTGATGAACCTCAGAGTTGCTAACTGAGGCCAAGCTAGAAGAGCATTGAATATTGCTCTTAACTCCAGAATATTTATTGGGAGGAGTTTCTCCTCCTGAGTCCATGATCCCTGAGCCTTCAGGGAATTCCAGACTGCGCCCCAACCTAGAAGGCTGGCGTCTGTTGTTACAATCGTCCAATCTGGCCTGTGAAAGGTCATCCCCTTGGACAGATGGGGCCGAGAAAGCCACCATAGAAGAGAATCTCTGGTCTCTTGATCCAGATTTAGCAGAGGGGACAAATCTGAGTAATCCCCATTCCACTTACTTAGCATGCACAATTGCAGCGGTCTGAGATGCAGGCGCGCAAATGGTACTATGTCCATTGCCGCTACCATTAAGCCGATTACTTCCATGCACTGAGCTACTGACGGGTGTGGAATGGAATGAAGGGCACGGCAAGCATTTAGAAGTTTTGATAACCTGGCCTCCGTCAGGTAAATTCTCATCTCTACAGAAGCTATAAGAGTCCCTAGGAAGGGAACCCTTGTAAGTGGCAATAGAGAACTCTTTTCCACGTTCACCTTCCACCCATGCGACCTCAGAAATGCCAGAACTATCTCTGTATGAGACTTGGCAGTTTGAAAACTTGACGCTTGTATCAGAATGTCGTCTAGTTACGGAGCCACCGCTATGCCTCGCGGTCTTAGTACCGCCAGAAGTGAGCCCAGAACCTTTGTAAAAGATTCTTGGAGCCGTAGCTAACCCGAAGGGAAGAGCTACAAACTGGTAATGCCTGTCTAGGAAGGCAAATCTTAGGTACCGATAATGATCCTTGTGAATCGGTATGTGAAGGTAGGCATCCTTTAAGTCCACTGTGGTCATGTACTGACCCTCTTGAATCATGGGTAGGATGGTTCGAATAGTTTCCATTTTGAATGATGGAACTCTTAGGAATTTGTTTAGGATTTTTAAGTCCAAGATTGGTCTGAAGGTTCCCTCTTTCTTGGGAACCACATATAGATTTGAATAGAATCCTTGCCCGTGTTCCGTCCGCGGAACTGGGTGGATCACCCCCATTAGTAAGAGGTCTTGTACACAGCGTAGAAACGCCTCTTTCTTTATTTGGTTTGCTGATAACCTTGAAAGATGAAATCTCCCTTGTGGAGGAGAAGCTTTGAAGTCCAGAAGATATCCCTGAGATATGATCTCCAATGCCCAGGGATCCTGGACATCTCTTGCCCAAGCCTGGGCAAAGAGAGAAAGTCTGCCCCCCACTAGATCCGTTTCCGGATAGGGGGCCCTCTCTTCATGCTGTCTTAGGGGCAGCAGCAGGTTTTCTGGCCTGCTTGCCCTTGTTCCAGGACTGGTTAGTTTTCCAGCCCTGTCTGTAACGAGCAACAGCTCCTTCCTGTTTTGGAGCGGAGGAAGTTGATGCTGCTCCTGCCTTGAGGTTACGAAAGGCACGAAAATTAGACTGTTTGGCCTTTGATTTGGCCCTGTCCTGAGGCAGAGCATGGCCCTTACCTCCCGTAATGTCAGCGATAATTTCTTTTAAGCCGGGCCCGAATAAGGTCTGCCCTTTGAAAGGAATATTAAGCAATTTAGATTTAGAAGTCACGTCAGCTGACCAGGATTTAAGCCATAGCGCTCTGCGCGCTTGGATGGCGAATCCGGAGTTCTTAGCCGTAAGTTTGGTTAAATGTACGACGGCATCAGAAACAAATGCGTTAGCTAGCTTAAGTGCTTTAAGCTTGTTCATAATTTCATCCAATGGAGCTGTGCGAATGGCCTCTTCCAGAGACTCAAACCAGAATGCCGCCACAGCAGTGACAGGCGCAATGCATGCAAGGGGCTGTAAGATAAAACCTTGTTGAACAAACATTTTCTTAAGGTAACCTTCTAATTTTTTATCCATTAGATCTGAAAAGGCACAACTATCCTCCACCGGGATAGTGGTACGCTTAGCCAAAGTAGAAACTGCTCCCTCCACCTTAGGGACCGCCTGCCATAAGTCCCGTGTGGTGGCGTCTATTGGAAACATTTTCCTAAATATAGGAGGGGGGGAAAAGGGCACACCGGGTCTATCCCACTCCTTGCTAATAATCTCTGTAAGCCTCTTAGGTATAGGAAAAACGTCAGTACACACCGGTACCGCATAGTATCTATCCAGCCTACATAATTTCTCTGGAATTGCAACCGTGTTACAATCATTCAGAGCCGCTAATACCTCCCCTAGCAATACGCGGAGGTTCTCAAGCTTAAATTTAAAATTAGAAATCTCTGAATCCAGTCTTCCTGGATCAGATCCGTCACCCACAGAATGAAGCTCTCCGTCCTCATGTTCTGCAAATTGTGACGCAGTATCGGACATGGCTCTCCCATCATCAGCGCGCTCTGTCCTTAACCCAGAGCAATCGCGCTTGCCTCTTAATTCTGGCAATTTAGATAATACTTCTGTCATAACAGTAACCATGTCTTGCAAAGTGATTTGTATGGGCCTCTCTGATGTACTTGGCGCCACAATATCACGCACCTCCTGAGCGGGAGGCGAAGGTACTGACACGTGAGGAGAGTTAGTCGGCATAACTTCCCCCTCGTTGTCTGGTGATAATTTCTTTACATGTAAAGATTGACTTTTATTTAAAGTGACATCAATGCATTTAGTACACAAATTTCTATGGGGCTCCACATTGGCCTTTAAACATAGTGAACAAAGAGATTCATCTGTGTCAGACATGTTTAAACAGACTAGCAATGAGACTAGCAAGCTTGGAAAATACTTTCAAATAAATTTACAAGCAATATAAAAAACGCTACTGCGCCTTTAAGAAGCACAAAAAGCTGTCACAGTTGAAATAACAATGAACCAAATTAGTTATAGCAACCAAATTTTCACAGTAAATGTATTAAGTTAGCAAAGGATTGCACCCACCAGCAAAAGGATGATTAACCCCTTAATACCCAAAAACGGATAACAATTTAATAATTAACGTTTTTATCACAGTAAAACACACTGTCACAGGTCTGCTGTGACTGATTACCTCCCTCAAAATGAATTTTGAAGACCCCTGAGCTCTCTAGAGACGTCCTGGATCATGGAGGATGAAGTAGGAAGATTGTGACTGAATTTTTACTTCGCAAAAAAGCGCTAAAATAGGCCCCTCCCACTCATATTACAACAGTGGGGAAGCTCAGTTAACTGTTTCTATGCAGAAAACAAAGATAGCCATGTGGTAAAAATCATGCCCCAATAAGTTTTATCACCAAGTACCTCACAAAAAACGATTAACATGCTAGTAAACGTTTTGAACATACATTTTAAAAGCTATGAAGTGTTATTAATAAGCCTGCTACCAGTCGCTTTTACTGCAGTGAAGGCTCATACATTACTTCAGTATTAACAGTATTTTCTGAGTCAAATTCCATTCCCTAGAAAAATACTTCAGTGTACACACACTCATCAGCCTAATACCAGTCGCTACCACTGCATTTAAGGCTGAACTTACATTACATTGGTATTAGCAGTATTTTCTCAGTCAATTCCATTCCTTAGAAAAATAATTTACTGCACATACCTCGTTTGCAGGGGGGCCCTGCATGCTATTCCCCTTTTCTGAAGTTACCTCACTCCTCAGAATGTGTGAGAACAGCCAGTGGATCTTAGTTACGTCTGCTAAGATTATAGAAAACGCAAGCAGATTCTTCTTCTAATGCTGCCTGAGAACAAACAGCACACTCCGGTGCCATTTAAAATAACAAACTTTTGATTGAAGAAATAAACTAAGTTTAAAAACACCACAGACCTCTCACAACGACCTATCTTTAGTTAGGTTGCAAGAGAATGACTGGATATGACATGTGAGGGGAGGAGCTATATAGCAGCTCTGCTTGGGTGATCCTCTTGCAACTTCCTGTTGGGGAAGAGATATAATCCCATAAGTAATGGATGACCCGTGGACTGACTACACTTAACAAGAGAAAAAGTGGTTTGGAAATAGCAAAGTGCTACTTGTATTTATGGCCCTATAACTTGCACAAAAAGCAAAGAACATGTAAACATTGGGTATTTCTAAACTCAGGACAAAATTTAGAAACTATTTAGCATGGGTGTTTTTTGGTGGTTGCAGATGTGTAACAGATTTTGGGGCTAAAAGTTAGAAAAAGTGTTTTTTTTTCCATTTTTTCCTCATATTTTATAAATTTTTTTATAGTAAATTATAAGATATGATGAAAATAATGGTATCTTTAGAAAGTCCATTTAATGGCGAGAAAAACGGTATATAATATGTGTGGGTACAGTAAATGAGTAAGAGGAAAATTACAGCTAAACACAAACACCGCAAAAATGTAAAAATAGCCTTTGTCACAAACGGACAGAAAATGGAAAAGTACTGTTGTCATTAAGGGGTTAAGTTCTATTTACAATCAACTAAGGATTTCAGACAAACAACTTCATTGTTTGTTATCTATTCTGGTAAGAGGAGAGGTCAGAAGGCGCCTGCTACCTCTCTTTCCTTTTGGCTGAAAAGCATCATCCGTCTGGCCTATGAGACTGCTAGCCAGCAGCCTCCTGAAACAATTACTGCTCATTCTACCAGAGCAGTGGCTTCCACATGGGCTTTTAAAAATGAGGCTTCTGTTGAACAGATCTGTAAGGCAGCGACTTGGTCTTCGCTGCATACTTTTTCCAAATTTTACAAATTCGATACTTTTGCTTCTTCGGAGGCTATTTTTGGGAGAAAGGTTTTACAAGCAGTGGTGCCTTCCGTTTAAGCTACCTGTCTTGTTCCCTCCCTTCATCCGTGTCCTAAAGCTTTTGTATTGGTATCCCACAAGTAAAGGATGAACCCGTGGACTGGATACACCTTACAAGAGAAAACAGAATTTATGCTTACCTGATAAATTATTTTCTCTTGTGGTGTATCCAGTCCACGGCCCACCCTGGCTATTAGTCAGGTAGATTTTTAGTTTAAACTACAGTCACCACTGCACCCTATGGTTTCTCCTTTTTCTTCCTAACCTTCGGTCGAATGACTGGGGGGTGGAGCTAGAGGGGAAGCTATATGGACAGCTCTGCTGTGTGCTCTCTTTGCCACTTCCTGTTAGGAAGGAGAATATCCCACAAGTAAAGGATGAACCCGTGGACTGGATACACCACAAGAGAAAGTAATTTATCAGGTAAGCATAAATTCTGTTTTTCTTTTCCTTTTTTATAATTAGAAGAACCATATTCTGTACCTAGCCCTTAGGAATACATTATTACCTTCACACTTAGCCTTTAGGAATATATTATTATCTTAATTACATTTTACTATTAGAAATACTCAGTTATGCCAATCTTTAATCACCATTTAATGTCACATTATATTATTCAGATCACCATTCACAAACACACATTTTTTTACACAATTTTAAGTTTGTTACTTGCATTTTATATTCACACATGTGACAAATCAGTACCTTGCCCACACATTATTGGCTAACAAGTATTTAACCTGACCACAGGTGAACACCTGTAGATCTCTGATGAAGCGCATGTGAGCATGCGGGAAACGCGTCAGATCAAACCCTGCACACTGTGGCTGTGTCTTTTACCTGTCTGCTCAATAAATTAACCACTTTGGAAAGAGTTTTGCAGTTCCTCGTTTTTCTCCTCTCTAATCCTATATAAGGCAGAGCTTGCCCTGAGGACTGCAACTCGGACTATCACTTATGTACCCCTGCTTACCGCTGCATTTACAACCAGCCGACTACACTGTTCACCCGCAATAGGCTACCACAACTCGCAAGATCATCGATGAGGATTTTTTTCTGACCTTTGTTCCATCTCCGGAAGCCACTGGATGAGGTAACTATAACTTTGGTAGAGGCTTTCCCTACATTTATCTGTTTGAGGGCCACCGGACCGGAGACTTGCATCCTAACAGCTGATCCACTACAACGGAGCCCCAGCATCTACAGAGGAGGGACGCACGTTAACGAGTGACGTCATCGAGTGCGCCGCCTCACCAAACATACTCTCCGGACGATCTTGCTGGAAGGGCCATCTCACGACATTGTACCTGCAAACCAAGGGGTTTACACAGACCAGGACATCTTGGGTTCTCCTGTACTCCGGTGCCTGCACTGCTCCAAGACACCCTCGTCTGGTAAGGACGCCTAGTAGCGCAGCCCTCGACCAATACAGCATGCTTGCACTGCCTGTCAGCACTCCAGCCTTAAACCCACAGGTACTGGCTTTGCTCTATGTTGTGTTTTCTACTGTGCATTTTATTTGAACATTGCACCTTTCCAAAAAACTTCAATAATTGCTGCCTAAAGAGTCATTTCTGGTGACAGTACAACTTTAGCCTCACTGGGTGTTTTGAGTTACTTTACTGACTGTGTGACTAGCAACATTGCCATAACTGTGATATCTATCACGGACACTTTACATATCCTAAGCAGGGCTACTTAGCCACTATAGGGGCTGATTTTCCTTTTGCTTCAACTGTTTAGTTTGCTCAACAATCAGTACCCTACAGGACATTCTATTAAATATTTTTGAGCAGAATGGCTGACTAGAATCAGCAGACACTACCCCCACAGGGGGTCTGAATGAGGATAAAAGTAGACTCATTCTAGTCACAGCACTGCAAGGGGGTAACACCCTTCATACAGTGCCAAGGGAAGACAACCTGCCCACATTATTTTCAGGACTAGAGAAACTCAGGTACAAGGAAACAAATCTCTGGTGGGATATCGAATTTTTGGATCTATACATCAAAGAGGGTAAAGTGCCACGGGGCCTGAGAATGAAAAAATTCCCCTCTTTTGCACAGCAGATACCTGAGTTCATGGAGGAATGGAATCACACCTTAACCAGGTGTTCCCTTACCCTGATGAACCAGCTACTCAGACACAAGAGAGAGAATCCATCTTGACAGAAATTAAAGGGACAGTCTACACCAGAATTTTTATTGTTTTAAAAGATAGATAATCCCTTTATTACCCATTTCCCAGTTTTGCATAACCAACACAGTTATAATAATATACTTTTAACCTCTGATTATCTTGTATCTAAGCCTCTGCAAACTGCCCCTTTTTTCAGTTCTTTTGACAGACTTGCAGTCTAGCCAATCAGTGCCTGCTCCCAAATTACTTCACGTGCACGAGCACAGTGTTATCTATATGAAATATGTGAACTAACACCCTCTAGTGGTGAAAAACTGTTAAAATGCAATCTGAAAGAGGTGGGCTTCAAGGTCTAAGAAATTAGCATATGAACCTCCTAGGTTAAGCTTTCAACTAAGAATACCAAGAGAACAAAGCAAAATTGGTGATAAAAACAAAATTTATGCTTACCTGAAATTTATTTCTCTTGTGGTGTATCCAGTCCACGGATTAATCCATTACTTGTGGGATATTCTCCTTCCCAACAGGAAGCTGCAAGAGGATCACCCACAGCAGAGCTGTCTATATAGCTCCTCCCCTAACTGCCACTCCCAGTCATTCGACCGAAGACAAGCAAGAGAAAGGAGAAACTATAGGGTGCAGTGGTGACTGTAGTTTAAAAATAAATAACACCTGCCTTAAAATGACAGGGCGGGCCGTGGACTGGATACACCACAAGAGAAATAAATTTATCAGGTAAGCATAAATTTTGTTTTCTCTTGTAAGGTGTATCCAGTCCACGGATTCATCCATTACTTGTGGGATACCAATACCAAAGCTATAGGACACGGATGAAGGGAGGGACAAGGCAGGCGCCTAAACGGAGGGCACCACTGCCTGTAAGACCTTTCTCCCAAAAAGTATCGAATTTGTAGAATTTAGAAAAAGTATGAAGCGAAGACCAAGTCGCCGCCTTACAAATCTGTTCAACAGAGGCCTCATGTTTAAAAGCCCATGTGGAAGCTACTGCTCTAGTAGAATGAGCTGTAATTCTTTCAGGAGGCTGCTGGCCAGCAGTCTCATAAGCCAAGCGGATTATGCTTCTTAGCCAAAAAGAAAGAGAAGTTGCTGAAGCCTTTTGGCCTCTCCTCTGTCCAGAGTAGACAACAAACAAAGCAGATGTTTGACGAAAATCCTTTGTAGCTTGTAAATAGAATTTTAAAGCACGGACCACATCAAGATTGTGTAATAGACGTTCCTTCTTTGAAGAAGGATTAGGACATAGTGAAGGAACAACAATCTCCTGATTGATATTCTTATTTGATACCACCTTAGGAAGAAACCCAAGTTTGGTACGCAACACTACCTTATCAGCAAGGAAAATGAGATAAGGAGAATCACATTGTAAAGCCAATAACTCCGAAACTCATCGAGCCGAGGAGATAGCTACCAAAAACAGAACATTCCAAGACAACAGCTTGATATCTATGGAATGCAAAGGTTCAAACGGAATCCCTTGAAGAACTTTAAGAACTAAATTTAGACTCCATGGCGAAGCAACAAGTTTAAACACAGGCTTGATTCTAACTAAAGCCTGACAAAACGCCTGAACGTCTGGAGAATTAGCCAGACGCTTGTGCAAAAGAATAGACAGAGCAGAAATCTGTCCCTTTAAGGAACTAGCCGACAATCCCTTCTCCAATCCTTCTTGGAGAAAAGATAATATTCTAGGAATCCTGACCTTACTCCATGAGTAAACCCTTGGATTCACACCAATGAAGATATTTACACCATATCTTATGATAGATTTTCCTGGTAACCGGCTTTCGAGCCTGAATTAAGGTATCAATGACCAATTCAGAGAAATCGCGCTTTGAGTCCATAGTGGACTGGATGACATGTCCACCAGGTCTGCATACCAAGTCCTGCGTGGCCACGCAGGTGCTATCAAAATCACCGAAGCTCTCTGCTGCCTGATCTTGGCAATCAGACGAGGGAGCAGAGGAAACGGTGGAAACACATAAGCCAGGTTGAAGGACCAAGGCGCTGCAAGAGCATCTATCAGCGTTGCCTTGGGGTCCCTGGACCTGGTCCCGTAACAAGGAAGCTTGGCGTTCTGGCGAGACGCCATGAGATCCAGTTCTGGTTTGCCCCAAAGTTGAATCCACTGAGCAAATACCTCCGGATGGAGTTCCCACTCTCCCGGATGAAAAGTCTGTCGACTTAGAAAATCCGCCTCCCAGTTCTCAACTCCTGGGATATGGATAGCAGATAGATGGTAAGAGTGAACCTCTGCCTATAGAATTATCTTTGAAACCTCCAACATTGCTAGGGAACTCCTTGTTCCCCCCTGATGGTTGATGTAGGCTACAGTCGTGATATTGTCCGACTGAAATCTGATGAACCTGACCCCAGCTAGCTGAGGCCCCGCCTGAAGAGCATTGAAAATCGCTCTTAATTCCAGAATGTTTATCGGAAGGAGTGCCTCCTCCTGAGTCCACGAGCCCTGAGCCTTCAGGGAGTTCCAGACTGCCCCCCAGCCCAGAAGGCTGGCATCTGTTGTTACTATAGTCCAATCTGGCCTGCGGAAGCTCATCCCCTTGGACAGATGGACCTGATATAGCCACCAGAGAAGAGAATCCCTGGTTTCTTGATCCAGATTTAGTAGAGGGGACAAATCTGTGTAATCCCCATTCCACTGACCGAGTATGCAAAGTTGCAGCGGTCTGAGATGTAGGCGGGCAAACGGTACTATGTCCATTGCCGCTACCATTAAACCGATTACTTCCATACACTGAGCCACTGAAGGACGAGAAGTGGAATAAAGAACACGGCAAAAGTCTAGAAGTTTTGACAATCTGGCCTTCGTTAGGTAAATCTTCATTTCTACCGAATCTATCAGAGTCCCTAGGAATGAAACTTTTGTTAGAGGTGATAGAGAACTCTTTTCTTTGTTCACCTTCCACCCATGGGACCTCAGAAATGCCAGAACAATGTCCGTATGGGACCTGGCGATTTGAAAAGTCGACGCCTGTATCAGAATGTCGTCTAAGTAAAGGGCTACTGCTATACCCCGCGGCCTTAGGACCGCTAGGAGGGACCATAGAACCTTTGTAAAGATTCTTGGTGCCGTGGTCAACCCGAAGGGAAGAGCCACAAACTGGTAGTGCCTGTCTAGAAAGGCAAACCTGAGAAAACGATGATGATCTTTGTGTATCGGGATTTGAAGATAAGCATCCTTTAAGTCTACAGTAGTCATATATTGACCCTACTGGATCATAGGAAGGATGGTTCGAATAGTCTCCATCTTGAAGGATGGTACTCTGAGAAATTTGCTTAAGATCTTGAGATCTAATATTGACCCTCCTTGTCAGACATGTTTAAACAGACTAGTAATGAGACCAGCAAGCTTGGAAAACACTAATAACTGAACAAGCAAAAAATAAAAACGGTACTGTGCCTTTAAGAGAAAAAACAATCACATAAACTGCAAAACAGTGAAAAAAGCAGTAAATTCTACGCAATTTTTACAGTGTGTATAATAGACTGAAAAAGCATTGCACCCACTTGCAAATGGATGACTAACCCCTTAGATTCAAAACCGGATGAAAAAAACGATATAGCCGTTTTTAAACAGTCACAACCAACTGCCACAGCTCTACTGTGGCTCCTACCTGCCCATACGACATTGGAAGGCACAAAAACCCTGTAGAGGGGTCCTATATGTCAGGGGACTCCTTCAGGGAAGCTGGATGTCTCAAGCTGCAAAAACTACTGCGCAATTAAGGCGCGAAAATAGGTCCCTCCCAACATGTACTCACAGTGAGAGGGCCTTAAAAAACTATCCCTAGGCAAAATCTAGTCAGCCATGTGGAAAAACTGGGCCCCAGAATAAAGTTTTATCACCATTTGTAGTAAATGTTTATATACATCAAGCAAACGTTATATCTATTAAGTAATGAGAGTAAATAACAAAAATATTACCCTTTACAGCAAGAATGATACCAGTCGTTATTAAATCACTGTAATCAGGCTTACCTTAAATAAATCAGGTACTGTCAGCATTTTCTAGCTTATCTCTCTAGAAAAATTTAAAACTGATTGAAGATAAACTACATTAATTCACCACATCTCTCTAGCTACTTCCCTTGTCGAGAGCTGCAAGAGAATGACTGGGAGTGGCAGTTAGGGGAGGAGCTATATAGACGGCTCTGCTGTGGGTGATCCTCTTGCAGCTTCCTGTTGGGAAGGAGAATATCACACAAGTGATGGATGAATCCATGGACTGGATACACCTTACAAGAGAAAGTAAATTGGAAAATTGTTTAACATTACATGCTCTATCTGAATCATAAAAGTTTATTTTGGCCTAGACTGTCCCTTTAATACCATATTTGACAGTATCAAACCTTTTGAGGAAACCAGCCAGCATAAAGATTATACACTACAATTGGAGGAAACAATTAATAAATTGGACATTGAGTTGTCAAGCAGAAAAGTATCCAAGTATAACCGGGACACTAAGGACTATGATCTCAATATAGTGTATTCTTGGCAGCAACATAGACCCAGTAGGGGCAAGTGAAACCAAAATTCCACTAAAGCCAAAAATAATAAACGTAGATCATACTCTAATAAGAAAGTTACCTTTTCAAGCATAGAAACAGTGGATTCTGAGAGCTCTATTCCTCATTCAGCTAGCTCTCTACCTGCAGAGTCTATAGAACCTCCCATAAAAACAGACATAGGCACTAGCACTTCACCCAGGGCTACACTAGCTGCTTTAGTCAAAACCCCTAATCAAACTAGCACTAGTTCTTATTTTTATCCAGTCCAGGCGAGAAGCCCTAGTATAGAATTATATCAGGAGACAGTTCTGAGGGAGATTCTTGCACTTAATGACTCCTTGATGGGGGCAAGTACATTCAAACATAACATCACACTACCAGAAAAAAATGCCCTCATAGAGTTGGAGGAAAACACTGACATAGTAGTGACTCAGGCAGACAAGGGGGGTGCGGTGGTCATTTTAAATACTTCAGCACCTATACTAAACTTGACCGTGACCCTACATTAATGTTCAGCCAAGAATTATATTCATTCTTGGACACGGCACTGGAAGAGGGACACATCTCTCAGGAGGTCAAAGAATATCTGTCCATCAGAGACCCCCTAGTCCCAACTTTCAGGGTCGTGCCCAAGATTCACAAGACCCTCACAAAACCCCCTGGGAGGCCCATTGTAGCCAGCATAGGGTCCCTATCTGAGAGATTAGGCGCCTGGCTGGACTCAGTACTTCAGCCTATTTTAGTAGCCCTCCCTGGTTACATCAGGGACAGTGCACACTCCTTCAACTAGAGGAAGTTCAATGGCAGCCTAACTTTCAATGGCTTACCATTGACGTAACAGCCTTATATTCGAGCATACCCCACCAAAAAGGCTTAGAAGCTTTGGGCAATATGCTAAGACGGTATTACCCATTTTTCTGAAAATTTTATAGAATTTGTGGTTTCTACAGCCAAATTTTTACTTACCCATAACTACTTTGTCTCTGGGGGGGATTTCTATTTGCAGAACTGCGGCACAGCCATGGGGGCTAAGTTTGCCCCGGCTTATGCTAACCTATACATGGGTTGGCTAGAACTAAACAGCATTTATGCCGACGATTTCCCCCTCAGAGACAATCTAGTAGTATATGGACATTTCATAGACGACCTGATGGTCATCTGGGACTCTACAAACCAAAGAGAAGCCCACAACTTGGTTGACTTGTTGAATGATAATTCCTTCAACCTGGGATTTACATACAATGTTCACCCTAGATCAATTGCTTACTTGGATCTACAACTAACAATTGATGCCAATAATAACATTGTGTCCTCTGTCTACAGGAAAGCCCTAGCACGCAATACCATTTTGAGGGCAGACATGCCATGTAAGACATACCATAAGAGGCATACCAAAGGGCCAGTATATAAGGGCCCGGAGGAACTGCTCTAACTTCCAACAATACAAGGACCAAGCTGATCAAATCACTACCCGACTTGTAGAAAGAGGATACAATAAGGCCACACTGATAAAAACAGCCAATGAGGTTGGCAAAATAGACAGACGCACATTATTCACTAGTTCTAATAGAAGTAATAGATGTACTAATGATAGACAGAATATACCCACCAAGAAATAAGTCTTCTCTACTCAATATAGTAGACAGTATGAAGACATTTGCAAAATAATATACAAATATCTACCTATTCTACAAAGAGACCATAAACTTAAAAAAAACATAACAAGACGGGGGGCGGAGCCTGGCCATAGCTGAACATGGCTGCTTTCTAAAAAAGCTCTGATGTCCCTGCCGAGCTTACACTAAAATAAGTGCATAAACTTTATAACCCTAACCAGAAATTAGCATTTTCTTTCATCCTAATGCTGTTTCTCTACATGGAGATACCTTTAACAACTTTGTGGCTACTCCATACACTGCTTAGCCGCACTCGATCGCGGCACCGCCATTGCTGGGCCTGAACATACACGGAGGAAGTGGATACACTCAGACACCCCTGTACAGCTCTGGGCCTACCGAATTAGTAACGGCCCAAGAACGGAGCAGTATAACACCGGAACCGAACGGTGCTATCGCAGCCCCGGAGCTGTCCTCGGCGGAGGTGAGCCTAGGCGCTGTACACACACAGCGTGTGATATAACGGCAGAGTTAAACGAGCCTAAATACAAACCACGATTGAGAAGATACACTCACCGGACACCAGCCTCCTCCACAGTGACCCCGAGCAACAACCGTGACAGAGCCATAGTCTGAGAGCAGAACGGGCCCAAGCAAGATCGCTTTGCCAGACCGCTGTGAGGGGCCACGCAGTAGAAAGGACCACTGTCTTCTACCAATAAGGTATTGAACTCTAATACCCTTACCGGATTTATTTGCATGGTCCCTGTTGTGGAGGCTAATCACAGGGGAACAGTGGAACTGTCGTAGCCATCCCCGAGTAGGCCGCAGAATTGATAAGCGCACTACGCACTTAGAAAATCAGATAAATCATATACAGCACAAAACAGGGCCTATCCAACAAATCTCCCCAACAACTCTAGTGCCTTAGATCTGAAGAAAGAAACACAACCACTTATAGTAACATACAGGCAGCATATAATCCAACACTGCTAATTCACAGCGATATCCCTGTTTGTAATCACCTACTGCTGGGTCTGTCACATTAATCTAGACGCATAAAGCTCAGCTTGAGGGTGCCTATGTAATGTCTAATAGAAGACAAACCAGACTGCCTAAGAATTCCCAAACTACAGTGATGGACAACTTTTTAATAGCAAATGATCCTGCAACCCCCTTAGGGAGGCCTGAGACACACCAGAAAGGAGTAACAGCACAGATTCATAACTCTGAAACACTGTCTACCCATCAAAACTGTGTGACTAAAGAGGATATAAAGCTTCTTTCTTCCAAAGCAGACATAAAAGAGGCCATGAGGGAATTCAAATCTATGTTTCATGAACTTAAACAAGACATTTCAGCTGTTGACCGTAGAGTAACTCAAGTAGAGGAAAAACATGAGGCACTTAACTCTGACCTACAACATCAAGCCAGCTTTTTACAAGCACAAGAGAGCACTGTACACACGCTATTAGATAGAATTGAAGATCTTGAGAATCGCAGTAGGAGGAACAACCTCAGACTGCGAGGAGTTCCAGAATCAATTGATCCCCCTGCTATTCAAGAATATATCCAAGACTTCGTCAAATATCTTAGAAACGATATTGTAGGCCCTGAGATCCAGATTGAAAGAGCTCATAGGGCGCTGCGCCCTAAACCCCCTGGTCGGGCCCCACCTAGAGATATCATTTTAAAATTGCTCTCCTTTAAAGAAAAAGAAGAGGTGCTTAAACTGGCTAGAAATAAGCAACATATAGAATTTAGAGGAGTGGAGCTACAAGTGTACTCAGATCTAAGCCCAACTACTCTTCAAAAGAGGAGAGATCTCAGATTTGTTACCTCAGTCCTGAAAGCCAATAGAATCCCATACAGATGGGGATTTCCCACCAGCCTCATGGTCACAAAAAATAATGTCACACATGTCCTCAAGAACCCAGCTGACCTCCCTTCCTTCAACCAGGCACTGGATCTTAACATAAGACTTCCTGTGAAGGCTCCAGTGGCCCCAGAGGGCCCAGCGGATGGAGAACCCAGTGGCTTGTAGCAATCCGCAGTAGGATTATAAGGAACATTCTTTTTATTTAACACCTTCATGCTGTGACCTACCCATTCTAGCACCAGCCCTGAACTTGGGCTGCAATATCCTGGACAATGAGAATCGTCTCAGATAAGTTAAGATTTTATGGTGTCTTCATTTACTTCAAGATTTGACTGATTATAGCCAATGTGGTCAATCCTTAGAACTATACTAGTAATAATGATAGATGAATGCATGTATTCCCTATACTTAGGATGTTATGTTATAACTGCACATGTATGGATAATTGTATTCTGTTGCTCACGGTTCTAGAGATAAGAGTGGATTATATTAATAATAATAATTATATCAAGTCCATAAGACAAACCAGTGAGGAACAGAGGTACTAGGGTCTGTCCCAGGAGTAGACTGACCACAACCCATGTGGTCAATTCAAAGAATTATACTGTTAGCTGTACTAGATAAATGTATGTGGTTCTTGTACTAACAATGTCTTGTAACATCTACACATGTTTGAATTATTACCTGTCACTGCCTCACGTTTCAAAGCTAAAATCTAGAACTACAATCACATCACCCCCGTATACTAGCAAGGTTTGAGTGGAACACGGAACACTTGACTCAGACAGATCAGCACTCAAAACCTATTTGGAACACACCAGCTAGCATGAGGCTTATATAAATTAACCTGTCAATGAAAACACATTGAGTTACAAAGTATAGGTCCTACAGTAAGACCCTTCTAGAGCAATCACAGGAAGTCCCTAAACTAAGTCTCTTTCTAAGTATGTGGAGTAACAATTGTGCTTAACTAAATAATTATTAGGAGTTGTTGGAAAAGGGGATAATGTATCTTAACTCCCTAAATTAACAGGCTAGGGCAGAGGGAGATGACATCATAGTATAATAATCCTATTGTGCTCCTACATCAAATCAGATGAGAGCAGAGGTGCTACAAAAATTGGGCCTCCCTTTACTCAGATACTTCTCGACCAATCCTAAGAGACTCCTTTGCCTACTCGAAGTAGAAAGCACATAATAAACGCACAGTTAAACAAGAACAACATGGTTGACCACTAGATTAGAGAACATCTAAAAACAATCACCTAAACCACCAAGGTATAGAATAGACAAGGACCTCTTCAACACATAGACCACTGATTTCATGTTAGGTCCCCCCCTGACATCCGATGAGAGATTCAGCACAGGAGCGCACACATAGAGATATAGTGGGTAGGTCGTGAAAATGCTATCACTAAATGCACTTATTACTGTTGTTTATCTTTTCTAAGTAATATATATGTTGTGTAAGTAGGCGGGGAACACTACCCCTGCTTTTACTGTTTATTGTTGTTATCTGTTCTTTCTTAACAGATTGGTTTCTTTACACTACCAGATTAGATTTTACGTATTCACCCTTCTAACTTTCATCTATTATTCTCTCTTGCTCTCCCTCTACCCTCTCTGTTCTCTCTACCTCCCCCCTTATCCTATTCCTCTACCCCCCCCCCCTTTTTTTTTTTTTTTTTTTTTCTCTCTTCCCTTTTGAAAAGAATAAGGAAAAATGGCGAACCAGCGCTTAGGAATAGTATCTCGTCCCATAGAATTAATTTCTATAAATGCAAAAGGCCTGAACAGCCCAGCTAAACGCTCTATGGTAATGAGAGACTTACATAGACAGGGAGGTAACATCATCTACCTCCAAGAGACACATTTTGCAATAGGTCATGAACCCCGCTGGTTTAGCCGACAATATCCACTTGCCTTTTTTGCCTCAGGCCCCCAGAAAAAAAATGGGGTAGGTGTCCTTTTTAGTGCAGATATACCTTTCAAACTTGCACAAATATACAGAGACCCAGAAGGTAGATACTTGATTCTCACAGGTTCACTATACAACAGGCCTCTAACTTTAGCTAACGTTTACTGCCCGAATCAATCTCAGCAGGTCTTCTTTCAGAAAGTAATCCACAAAATGTTTGAGATCCAATCTGGGATCCTATTCTTGGGTGGGGACTTAAACATCTCCCTGGATCCAACCCTCGACACCTCCGATGGACTCTCTAGCGTCCCCCATAAATCGCTTAAACGATTTCTGACTACTATTAAGGACGCAGCACTACACGACATTTGGCGAATACACCACCCCACAACCAAGAACTACTCATTCTACTCCCATCCACACAGAAAATACTCCAGAATAGATTACTGGTTAACAGACACTATCGGACTCACACTCTCCACCAATAGTAACATACTTCCCATTACATGGTCAGATCATGCCCCGGTTACTTGTACCGTATTATGGTCTAATGTACCGGCCACACCTTATATTTGGAAGATGGATGACCTTCTCCTGGAGGATCCAGTATTTAAACTGGAAGTTGAAGGGGCCCTAAAAGAATACTTCCACATACATAGAGATTCGGATTCCCAGACCACTGTGATCTGGGAGGCTCATAAATGTACAATCAGAGGCCTCTTTCTCAAACAAAAGGCTAGACTAGTCAGGGGAAGGAGGGAGAAATATCGCAGATTGCTTGATGCAGTAGAAATAGCGGAACAAGCACATAAAAGAAAGCCAACTGATATCGCATTGACCAAGACTCTGGCTCAGGAGAGGTCGGAACTTATGAAGTTCCTTCAAGTAGACTATCAAAAAGCGGCCTTAATTTTAAGGCAACAGTTTTACGAACAGGGAGATAAAGCTGGACGCTTACTGGCCAGAGCAATAGCGAGGAAAAAAACCAAACACTATGTATATAGTATGATACACCCAGACGGGGAATCGAGAGAGGATGGCAAGTCAATCGCTGAGATCTTTGGATCCTACTATGATAGCCTGTATAACATACAGAGAATGCCTAATGTGGGAGACGAGCCCCTCCTCCGCTCTCGAGAATCACAACAGATTCTGGAATACCTAGAGGGAGTAAAGATCCCTCAGCTTTCTGAACAAGATTCTGAAGCGTTGGAGTCTCCGTTCACGCTGTCAGAAATCAAACAAGCCATTAAAGATCTGGCAACCGGGAAGAGCCCAGGCCCGGATGGATTTGGAACCAAATACTATAAAACATTCGGTGATATATTGGCACCAGAACTGCAGAGTCTTTTTAATCAATTGTCTGACTCCCCGGTTTTACCCCATTCCATGCTCGAAGCGCATATTACAGTCATCCCTAAACCCAACAAACCTGACAATAAACCAGAGAACTTCCGCCCTATCTCATTGCTAAATTCAGATATCAAGATTCTGGCGAAAGTTATAGCCAATCGTCTCAATAAATACCTCCCGCAGCTGATCTCCACTGACCAAGTGGGCTTTATCCCAAAACGTGAGGCAAGGGATAATACCCTTAAGGTCCTCCAGATTATAACACATGCTCACATCACCTCAACCCCGCTGGCCCTGGTCTCTACAGACGCAGAAAAAGCGTTTGACCGGGTCAGCTGGGTGTTTATGCGACACACTTTAGAGAAATTCGGCCTGGGCTCCAAATTTATAAACAGAATCATGTCCTTGTACTCTTCTCCGAACGCTAGAGTTAGGGTGAATGGAGTGCTTTCTGGCGCCTTTACAATTCGCAACGGGACTAGACAGGGTTGTCCCCTGTCCCCCCTCTTATTCGCGTTGACAATTGAGATCTTAGCGAGTAGGATCAGGGCAAATCCAGATGTACACGGTATTCCAGTGGGAGGCGATGAACATAAGCTCGCCATGTACGCGGATGATGTCTTACTTATGATATCGGATGTGAAGAGATCCCTAACGGCGGCCCTAGAAGAGTTCACACTCTTTGGCACCGTATCAAACTTCCTTTTGAACCCCACCAAATCAGAGATTATGAACGTTACGATTCCACACCCTGATTTTCAGGAGTTGGAAGGCTCATGCCCGATAAAAATAGCGCAGGGCAAACTGAAATATCTTGGCATCCATTTAACTTCAAACATAAAAGAGATAGTGGACATGAACTATAAAAATATCAGAGACGAAATCCTTAAGGACCTTTCATCCTGGAGAAATAAAACCATCTCTTGGCTGGGGCGCATAGGGGTGGTCAAGATGAATGTGTTACCACGGGTGCTATATGTCATGCAAACCATCCCCTTATCGATGGCCTCACACATTATTCATCAGATACAGTCTGCTCTGGAGTCCTATATTTGGAGAGATCTGAAACCGAGAATCAACAGGAAAACTACTTTCCTACCACGGAATAGAGGCGGACTAGGTATCCCAGATTTAAGAATGTACCACACAGCTATATCCCTCCAGCGATTAGTAGAGTGGTGTCACAACTCGGCCCAAAAGGCATGGGTACAGATAGATGGTGTAATCCTAAAGAGGGGCAATGTGGGAGCTCTCGCGTGGACCCCTACTAATGACAGACCCCCAGTGATCAGTTTATATCCAATGATCGAGGAGGTATTCTCGATATGGGATAAACTACTTAAAAAAGCCAATCACGTCTCGACGCTACCCTCACCGATTACATCCCTCAATGAAAATCCTGAGATGGAATTTCTGCCCAGACTCAATTTCCCGAACAAGACGTATAGTCTAAGTGAAGCAGCAATATATAACATACTCACTCGGGACAAATTGAAGTCACAAGAAGAACTAATTGAGTGGAACAGAGAGGCATTTACCTCATGGTTCACAGTGACACAGATTCTGCATTACTTCACCACCCATAAAGCTAAGTCAGATCTGACTAGACGAAGAACTTACTTTGAAACTCTGTGCACAATGACCACGCCCCCTTCTCATTTGATCTCTCAGATTTACAGATTACTACAGCAAGGCGGAGAAGACTATCTTCCCGGCTTCACACAGACTTGGCAAAATGAACTAGGCTTAGATATAGGACCTAAGGAATGGAACAAAATATTTGACAAAACAAAGAAAGCTTCAATTTCAGCTAGGGTTCAAGAAACACAATACAAACTGATGAGCAGGTGGTATCTGACCCCACAAAGGCTAAAACACATATACCCCCACACAAATGGGGGATGCTGGAGAGGATGCGGAGAAAATGGCACCTTACTACATATTTGGTGGACCTGTCCCTTACTAACACCTTATTGGAATGACATAATGGCCGAAATGAGCAGGGTCCTCGAGGTGATCATCCCACCTAATCCAAGTTATTTACTATATCATCAGCTACCTAAGATCACGAGGGAAGATAAGTATAGGCTTCTTCTGGTGATGCTCAATGGAGCAAAAAGCTTGATCCCTATGTATTGGAAAAAACAAACCACCCCCAGTGTTCAAGAGTGGAAAACCAAAGTGGCAGACCTGCTGAGACTCGAAAGATACCACTACCTTAAAATAGGAAAACTAGGTACACATGAGATGATGCTTATGATCTGGGAGGGAAGAGGTTTATAAACTAAAGAGGTGTTGCAATGGTCTGAGCTGGTACACAGTTTAAAGGGGAAGAGTCTCCTTCTTCCCCTCCCTCCCCTTTTTTTTTTTTTTTTTTCTTCCTCCCTTATCTCTACATCCTGTAACCCTTACCCACTTATTCCACCTCTCTAGATATCTACCTTTTTCTTTAGGAGTACTGTATTATAGGCAGCAGTGTGTTATAAGTAAGCTGCTGAAAATCGATAAATACCATGTGACCTGTACTCGAGAAACTATGATCTTCCTTCTTTCTGATATCCTCTATGTATTTCTAATTTGTATCACTAAACAGCTTATGTTAGACGTTATTGTTATATGGTCAGTATACGTTTCTGTGGTATCTGACGAAGTTTTTTCTAAGGCTGTTTGAATTGATCTAATTCCCATCTGCGAAATGACATAATCAAACCTTAACTGTACAGGTGTGTGAAATTTTGTACAACTGACTTTGCAATGTAAGCAAATTAATTCCTTGTATTTTTCACATTTCGCCAATAAAGCTTTATTTTGAAAACAAAAAAAAAAAACATAACAAGACAACAAATAAAGTGTGTGGCCAAAAGAGCCCCCACAGTAGGGGACAAAGTCAGGAAACATTTCACTTTCAAACCCCAACACAACATTAACTGGTTGACTCCACATATAGGCTTTTTCAAATGTGGGCGCATATGTAAAAGTTGTAACTACACTCAAAAGAGTGACCAGTTTACATCCTCAACTACGGGAAAAACTTTTCCCATTAGACAAAGAATAGACTGCACCAGCCAATTTGTGGTGTATTTAATCACATGCCAACAGTGCTTTCTACAATATGTAGGCCTTACCACACGCCCCCTCAAGGACCGGATTAGACAACACCTACTATCACTAGAAGAGGATGTCCCTAGAACACCAGTGGCCAAACATTTTCGTTCTCATGGCACACATATCAAACACCTATTTTCCTTTGTAGGCATTGACCATATTAGCAAGGACATCAGAGGAGGTGACAGAATTAGTAAGCTCCAAAGGAAAGAAGCTTTTTGGATCTTCACTTTACAGACTAAGTATCCAAAAGGCATCAATAAGAGACAAGACTTAGATTTATTTATAGACTAATCCAGAGTCCCCCCCATGACTACCACAGAGGTTATTAATTGAAAGAATGGTTTTCTTCTTCTCCAACCATTATAGGTAGTCCTATTTCCCCTTGGCACATCAAATATAACACACATTAAACAGCGAGTGTTCTTAGTTTTATTTCCACAATTATTTTAAGTTTCTTTAGTAAATAGGTTTATTTCTTTGATTCTTTTGATTGTTCTTCTTATTACAATTCTTTATATTTTTTTTAATTATTAGTTCACATTTTTTATGCTTCATAGCACAAGTTTCTGAGTTAACCCAGCTAGTATCTATTCCAGTATATAATTCCCTATTGTGTATACCAGGCCTGCATGATGTTCTTACCACCACATGCCTAACATTTCCTTGAGGTTTAGTTCAGTTTAGTTCCAGTATTATTGCTATTATAGCATAATTGTTCCCTAAATGCATTACACAATGTTCCATTTAGGATTGGGCCACAAGAGGCAGTCCACTAGTATTTACTACATACACGCCAAATTAGAATTGTTCCCAATATTACTTCATTTACTATTTATATATTCATTGCCATCACTTAGGAACACACTTACTAACCATATTACATAAAATAAACTAGCATATATCTTCTTAGACAGGATAGATAGCATATAACGTATCATCCCATGGGTTCTCTGAAATAGAATAAACTAGATCTTATATCTTTTTAAACAACATGTAATTCACAATTATTATTTGAGCTGTCCCAACTCCTCACATAAATTTAAGTAGACAATAAGCACATACAGGCAGAAACATAGTACTTAGCTTTCTAGCTTTTAAACAGTGCCCTATAGTGGCCAATAGTGAAAAGGATACTTTTTCCTATATAATATGTTGCGGTTTACTTTATCCTATTTCTTTGTTTACAATATGTTGTTTTTACTTTATTTTTGTGCTTTTTAGTAAGAATTACTACCTAAGTACCTCATTTTTCTTTTCCTTTTTTATAATTAGAAGAACCATATTCTGTACCTAGCCCTTAGGAATACATTATTACCTTCACACTTAGCCTTTAGGAATATATAATTATCTTAATTACATTTTACTATTAGAAATACCCAGTTATGCCAATCTTTAATCACCATTTAATGTCACATTATATTATTCAGATCACCATTCACAAACACATTTTTGATAAAAGTTTAACACAATTTTAAGTTTGTTACTTGCATTTTATATTCACACATGTGACAAATCAGTACCTTGCCCACACATTATTGGCCAACACAAGTATTTAACCTGACCACAGGTGAACACCTGTAGATCTCTGATGAAGCGCATGTGAGCATGCGGGAAACGCGTCAGCTCTAACCCTGCACAGTGTGGCTGTGTCTTTTATCTGTCTGCTCAATAAATTAACCACTTTGGAAAGAATTTTGCAGTTCCTCGTTTTTCTCCTCTCTAATCCTATATAAGGCAGAGCTTGCCTTGAGGAATGCAACTCTGACTATCACTTATGTACCCCTGCATTTACAACCAGCTGACTACACTGTTCACCCGCAAAAGGCTACCACAACTCTCAAGGCAGCTTTTCACATACCGGACATATAGCAAAGCAAGATCATCGATGAGGATTTTTTTTCTGACCTTTGTTCCATCTCCGGAAGCCACTGGATGAGGTACCTATAACTTCGGTAGAGGCTTTCCCTACATTCATCTGTTTGAGGGCCACCGGACCGGAGACTTGCATCCTAACAGCTGATCCACTACAACGGAGCCCCAGCATCTACAGAGGAGCGGGACGAACGCTAACTAGTGACGTCATCGAGTGCGCCGCCTCACCAAACTCTCCGGAGGATCTTGCTGGAAGGGCCATCTCACGACATCGTACCTGCAAACCAAGGGGTTTACACAGACCAGGACATCTTGGATTCTCCTGTACGCCGGTGCCTGCACTGCTCCAAGACACCCTGGTCCGGTAAGGACGCCTAGTAGCGCAGCCCTCGACCAATACAGCACGCTTGCACTGCCTGTCAGCACTCCAGCCTCAAACCCACAGGTACTGGCTTTGCTCTATTTTGTGTTTTCTACTGTGCATTTTATTTGAACATTGCACCTTTCCAAAAAAACTTCAATAATTGATGCCTAAAGAGTCATTTCTGGTGACAGTACAACTTTAGCCTCACTGGGTGTTTTGAGTTACTTTACTGACTGTGTGACTAGCAACATTGCCATAACTGTGATATCTATCACGGACACTTTACATATCCTAAGCAGGGCTACTTAGCCACTATAGGGGCTGATTTTCCTTTTGCTTCAACTGTTTAGTTTGCTCAACAATCAGTACCCTACAGGACATTCTATTAAATATTTTTGAGCCGAATGGCTGACTTAATAGAATCAGCAGACACTACCCCCACAGGGGGTCTGAATGAGGATAAATGTAGACTCATTCTAGTCACAGCACTGCAAGGGGGTAACACCCTTCCCACAGTGCCAAGGGAAGACAACCTGCCCACATTATTTTCAGGACTAGAGAAACTCAGGTACATGGAAACAAATCTCTGGTGGGATATCGAATTTTTGGATCTATACATCAAAGAGGGTAAAGTGCCACGGGGCCTGAGAATGAAAAACATAATTTATGCTTACCTGATAAATTTATTTCTCTTGTAGTGCATCCAGTCCACGGATCATCCATTACTTATGGGATATTCTCCTTCCCAACAGGAAGTTGCAAGAGGATCACCCACAGCAGAGCTGCTATATAGCTCCTCCCCTAACTGCCATATCCAGTCATTCGACCGAAACAAACAGAGAAAGGAGAAACCATAGGGTGCAGTGGTGACTGTAGTTTAATTAAATTTTAGACCTGCCTTAAAATGACAGGGCGGGCCGTGGACTGGATACACTACAAGAGAAATAAATTTATCAGGTAAACATAAATTATGTTTTCTCTTGTTAAGTGTATCCAGTCCATGGATCATCCATTACTTATGGGATACCAATACCAAAGCTAAAGTACACGGATGATGGGAGGGACAAGGCAGGGATTAAGCGGAAGGAACCACTGCCTGAAGAACCTTTCTCCCAAAAACAGCCTCCGAAGAAGCAAAAGTATCAAATTTGTAAAATTTTGAAAAAGTGTGAAGCGAAGACCAGTCGTGGCCTTGCAAATCTGTTCAACAGAGGCCTCATTTTTAAAGGCCCAGGTGGAAGCCACAGCTCTAGTAGAATGAGCTGTAATTCTTTCAGGGGGCTGCTGTCCAGCAGTCTCATAGGCTAGGCGTATAATACTCCGAAGCCAAAAGGAAAGAGAGGTTGCCGAAGCTTTTTGACCTCTCCTCTGTCCAGAATAAACGACAAACAGGGAAGATGTTTGACGAAAATCTTTAGTAGCTTGTAAGTAAAACTTCAAGGCACGGACTACGTCCAGATTATGTAAAAGACGTTCCTTCTTTGAAGAAGGATTAGGACACAATGATGGAACAACAATCTCTTGATTGATATTCTTGTTAGAAACCACCTTAGGTAAAAACCCAGGTTTGGTACGCAGAACTACCTTATCTGCATGAAAAATCACATAAGGAGAATCACATTGTAAGGCAGATAGCTCAGAGACTCTCCGAGCCGAGGAAATAGCCATCAAAAACAGAACTTTCCAAGATAAAAGCTTAATATCAATGGAATGAAGGGGTTCAAACGGAACTCCTTGAAGAACTTTAAGAACCAAGTTTAAGCTCCATGGGGGAGCAACAGGTTTAAACACAGGCTTAATTCTAACCAAAGCCTGACAAAATGCCTGGACGTCTGGAACTTCTGCCAGACGCTTGTGCAAAAGAATAGACAGAGCAGAAATCTGTCCCTTTAAGGAACTAGCTGATAATCCTTTGTCCAAACCCTCTTGGAGAAAGGACAATATCCTAGGAATCCTAACCTTACTCCATGAGTAATTCTTGGATTCACACCAGTAAAGATATGTACGCCATATCTTGTGATAGATCTTCCTGGTAACAGGCTTTCGTGCCTGTATTAAGGTATCAATGACTGACTCGGAGAAGCCACGCTTTGATAGAATGAAGCGTTCAATCTCCATGCAGTCAGTCTCAGAGAAATTAGATTTGGATGATTGAAAGGACCTTGTATTAGAAGGTCCTGTCTTAGAGGCAGAGTCCATGGTGGAAAGGATGACATGTCCACTAGGTCTGCATACCAGGTCCTGCGTGGCCATGCAGGCGCTATTAGAATCACTGATGCTCTCTCCTGTTTGATTTTGGCCTGGGATATGGATTGCTGACAGGTGGCAAGAGTGAGTCTCTGCCCAGCGAATTATTTTTGAGACTTCTAACATCGCTAGAGAACTCCTGGTTCCCCCTTGATGGTTGATATAAGCCACAGTCGTGATATTGTCCGACTGAAATCTGATGAACCTCAGTGTTGCTAACTGAGGCCAAGCCAGAAGAGCATTGAATATTGCTCTTAACTCCAGAATATTTATCGGAAGGAGTTTCTCCTCCTGAGTCCACGATCCTTGTGCCTTCAGGGAGTTCCAGACTGCACCCCAACCTAGAATGCTGGCATCTGTTGTTACAATTGTCCAATCTGGCCTGCGAAAGGTCATACCCTCGGACAGGTGGACCCGAGACAACCACCAGAGAAGAGAACCTCTGGTCTCTTGATCCAGATTTAGCAGAGGGAACACATCTGTGTAATCCCCATTCCACTGACTTAGCATGCATAATTGCAGCGGTCTGAGATGTAGGCGCGCAAATGGCACTATGTCCATTGCCGCTACCATTAAGCCGATCACCTCCATAGACTGAGCCACCGAAGGGCGCGGAATGGAATGAAGAATACGGCAAGCATTTAGAAGCTTTGATAACCTGGACTCCGTCAGGTAAATTTTCATCTCTACAGAATCTATAAGAGTCCCTAAGAAGGAGACTCTTGTGAGTGGGGATAGAGAACTCTTTTCCTCGTTCACTTTCCACCCGTGCGATCTCAGAAATGCCAGAACTATCTCTGTATGAGACTTGGCAATTTGAAAGCTTGACGCCTGTATCAGGATGTCGTCTAGATACAGAGCCACCGCTATGCCTCGCGGTCTTAGAACCGCCAGAAGTGAGCCCAGAACCTTCGTAAAGATTCTCGGGGCTGTAACCAACCCGAAGGGAAGAGCTACAAATTGGTAATGCCTGTCTAGAAAGGCAAACCTTAGGAACCGATGATGATCTTTGTGAATCGGTATGTGAAGGTAGGCATCCTTTAAGTCCACTGTGGTCATGTACTGACCCTCTTGGATCATGGGTAGGATGGTCCGAATAGTTTCCATTTTGAAAGATGGAACTCTGAGGAATTTGTTTAAGATCTTTAGATCTAAAATTGGTCTGAAGGTTCCCTCCTTTTTTGGAACCACAAACAGATTTGAATAAAAACCCTGTCCTTGTTCCGTCCGCGGAACTGGATGGATCACTCCCATTACTAGGAGGTCTTGCACACAGCGTAGGAATGCCTCTTTCTTTATCTGATTTGCAGATAACCTTGAAAGATGAAATCTCCCTTGTGGAGGGGAAGCTTTGAAGTCCAGAAGATATCCCTGAGATATGATCTCCAACGCCCAGGGATCCTGAACATCTCTTGCCCACGCCTGGGCGAAGAGAAAAAGTCTGCCCCCTACTAGATCCTTCGCCGGATAGGGGGCCGTTCCTTCATGCTGTCTTAGAGGCAGCAGCAGGCTTTCTGGCCTGCTTGCCTTTGTTTCAGGACTGGTTAGGTTTCCAGGCCTGCTTAGATTGAGCAAAAGTTCCCTCTTGTCTTGAAGCGGAGGAAGTTGATGCTGCACCTGCCTTGGAATTTCGAAAGGCACGAAAATTAGACTGTTTGGCCTTTGATTTGGCCCTGTCCTGAGGAAGGGTATGACCCTTACCTCCAGTAATGTCAGCAATAATTTCTTTCAAACCAGGCTGAATAAGGTCTGCCCCTTGAAAGGAATGTTGAGTAATTTAGACTTTGAAGTCACATCAGCTGACCAGGATTTGAGCCATATCGCCCTACGCGCCTGGATGGCGAATCCGGAATTCTTAGCCGTTAGTTTAGTCAAATGAACAATGGCATCAGAAACAAATGAGTTAGCTAGCTTAAGAGTTCTAAGCTTGTCAACAATTTCAGTCAATGGAGCTGTATGGATGGCCTCTTCCAGGGCCTCAAACCAGAATGTCGCCGCAGCAGTGACAGGCGCAATGCATGCAAGGGGCTGTAAAATAAAACCTCGTTGAATAAACATTTTCTTAAGGTAACCCTCTAATTTTTTATCCATTGGATCTGAAAAAGCACAACTGTCCTCAACCGGGATAGTGGTACGCTTTGCTAAAGTAGAAACTGCTCCCTCCACCTTAGGGACAGTCTGCCATAAGTCCCGTGTAGTGGCATCTATTGGAAAAAAATTTTCTAAATATAGGAGGTGGGGAAAAGGACACACCTGGCCTATCCCACTCCTTACTAATAATTTCTGTAAGCCTTTTAGGTATTGGAAAAACATCAGTACTCACCGGCACTGCATAGTATTTATCCAGCCTACACAATTTCTCTGGCACTGCAATTGTGTCACAGTCATTCAGAGCAGCTAATACATGGAGGTTCTCAAGCTTAAATTTAAAATTAGAAATCTCTGAATCAGGTCTCCCCGAATCAGAGACGTCACCCACAGACTGAAGCTCTCCGTCCTCAGGTTCTGCATATTGTGACGCAGTATCAGACATGGCTTTTACAGCATCTACGCGCTCTGTATCTCGTCTAACCCCAGAGCTATCGAGCTTGCCTCTCAATTCAGGCAATCTGGATAATACCTCTGACAGGGTATTATTCATGATTGCAGCCATGTCCTGCAAAGTAATAGCTATGGGCGTCCCTGATGTACTTGGCGCCATATTAGCGTGCGTCCCTTGAGCGGGAGGCGAAGGGTTCCGACACATGGGGAGAGTTAGTCGGCATAACTTCCCCCTCGACAGACCCCTCTGGTGACAATTCTTTTATAGATAAAGACTGATCTTTACTGTTTAAGGTGAAATCAATACATTTAGTACACATTCTCCTATGGGGCTCCACCATGGCTTTTAAACATAATGAACAAGTATCCTCTGTTTCAGACATGTTTGTACAGACTAGCAATGAGACTAACAAGCTTGGAAAACACTTTAAAGCAAGTTAACAAGCAATATAAAAAACGTTACTGTGCCTTTAAGAGAAACAAATTTTGACAAAATTTGAAATAACAGTGAAAAAAGGCAGTTACACTAACAAAATTTTTACAGTGTATGTAACAAGTCAGCAGAGCATTGCACCCACTTGCAAATGGATGATTAACCCCTTAATAACAAAAACAGAATAATAAATGACAAAAACGTTTTTTAAACACAGTCACAACAACTGCCACAGTCTACTGTGATTGTTACCCTCCTCAAACACGACTTTGAAGCCTTTTGAGCCCTTCAGAGATGTCCTGTATCATGCAGAGGGAAGCTGAATGTCTGTCAGTATTTTTATCTGCACAGAAAAGCACTAAAATAGGCCCTTCCCACTCATATTGCAAAGTGGAAAGCTTCAGGAAACTGTCTCTAGGCAGAAATCAAACCAGCCATGTGGAAAAAAAAACTAGGCCCCAATAAGTTTTGTCACCAAACATATATAAAAACGATTAACATGCCAGCAAACGTTTTATATTACATTTTTATAAGAGTATGCATCTCTATTAATAAGCCTGATACCAGTAGCTATCACTGCATTTAAGGCTTTACTTACATTAATCCGGTATAAGCAGCATTTTCTAGCAAATTCCATCCCTAGAAAAATATTAACTGCACATACCTTATTGCAGGAAAACCTGCACGCCATTCCCTCTCTGAAGTTACCTCACTCCTCAGAATATGTGAGAACAGCCATGGATCTTAGTTACTTCTGCTAAGATCATAGAAAACGCAGGCAGATTCTTCTTCTAAATACTGCCTGAGATAAACAGTACACTCCGGCACCATTTAAAAATAACAAACTTTTGATTGAAGAATAAACTAAGTATAAAACACCACAGTCCTCTTACGACCTCCATCTTGGTTGAGGCTTGCAAGAGAATGACTGGATATGGCAGTTAGGGGAGGAGCTATATAGCAGCTCTGCTGTGGGTGATCCTCTTGCAACTTCCTGTTGGGAAGGAGAATATCCCATAAGTAATGGATGATCCGTGGACTGGATACACTTAACAAGAGAAAAATTCCCCTCTTTTGCCCAGCAGATACCCGAGTTCATGGAGGAATGAAATCACACCTTAACCAGGTGTTCCCTTACCTTGATGAACCAGCTACTCAGACACAAGACGAGAGAGAATCCATCTTGACAGAAATTAATACCATAGTTGACAGTATCAAACCTTTTGAGGAAACCATCCAGCATAAAGATTATACACTACAATTGGAGGAGACAATTAATAAATTGGACATTGAGTTGTCAAGCAGAAAAGTATCCAAATATAACCGGGACACTAAGGTCTATGATCTCAATATAGTGTATTCTTGGAAGCAACATAGACCCACTAGGGGAAAGGGAAACCAAAATTCCACTAAAGCCAAAAATAATAAACTTAGATCATACTCTAATAAGGAAGTTACCCTTTCAAGCATAGAAACAGTGGATTCTGAGAGCTCTATTCCTCATTCAGCTAGCTCTCTACCTGCAGAGTCTATAGAACCTCCCATAAAAACAGACATAGGCACTAGCACTTCACCCAGGGCTACACTAGCTGCTTTAGTCAAAACCCCTAATCAAACCAGCACCCCTAAAAGTGCAAACCAACCACATAGATACCCCAGCAGGACAGGCTCAAAAAACAAAAAGAAATAGGCAATGTTATAAATTTGTCTAATACCCAATTATCACCAGCACAAGTTTCTATCCTTAATAAAGGTCTCACATTTGCACTTACTACCAATTTTGAGGTTTTCTCTACAGTTATTGATGTTAATAGGCTAGTTCGCAAACTTACCTTAAGAAAGCACTTTACAGGAATTGACACAGACCTCCCTCTCACCCCTTCCTTTTTACCCACACAACTAGAGAACACTCACACTGGCTTATTGTTTAAAGATCAGTGCGACTTTAACACCCTATTAACTTTACAACATACAACTTCAGGACACACTATCCCTACACACAACTTTAGATACCAGGATCATTCTTATTTTTATCCAGTCCTAGCAAGAAGCCCTAGCATAGAATTATATCAGGAGACAGTTCTGAGGGAGATTCTTGCACTTAATGACTCCTTGATGGGGGCAAGTACATTCAAACATAACATCACACTACCAGAAAAAAATGCCCTCATAGAGTTGGAGGAAAACACTGACATAGTAGTGACTCAGGCAGACAAGGGGGGTGCGGTGGTTATTTTAAAATACTTCAGATTATGTAGATGAATTAAAAAAGGTACACCTTGACAACACTAGCACCTATACTAAACTTGACCGTGACCCTACATTAATGTTCAGCCAAGAATTATATTCATTCTTGGACACGGCACTCGAAGAGGGACACATCTCTCAGGAGGTCAAAGAATATCTGTCCATCAGAGACCCCCTAGTCCCTACTTTCAGGGTCGTGCCCAAGATTCACAAGACCCTCACAAAACCCCCTGGGAGGCCCATTGTAGCCAGCATAGGGTCCCTATGTGAGAGATTAGGCGCCTGGCTGGACTCAGTACTTCAGCCTATTGTAGTAGCCCTCCCTGGTTACATCAGGGACAGTGCGCACTTACTCCTTCAACTAGAGGAAGTTCAATGGCAGCCTAACTTCCAATGGCTTACCATTGACGTAACAGCCTTATATTCGAGCATACCCCACCAAAAAGGCTTAGAAGCTTTGGGCAATATGCTAAGACGGTATACCCATTTTTCTGAAAATTTTATAGAATTTGTGGTTTCTACAGCCAAATTTTTACTTACCCATAACTACTTTGTCTCTGGGGGGGATTTCTATTTGCAGAACTGCAGCACAGCCATGAGGGCTAAGTTTGCCCCGTCTTATGCTAACCTATACATGGGTTGGCTAGAACTAAACAGCATTTATGCTGACGATTTCCCCCTCAGAGACAATCTAGTAGTATATGGACGTTTCATAGACGACCTGATGGTCATCTGGGACTCTACAAACCTAAGAGAAGCCCACAACTTGGTTGACTTGTTGAATGATAATTCCTTCAACCTGGGTTTTACATACAATGTTCACCCTAGATCAATTGCTTACTTGGATCTACAACTAACAATTGATGCCAATAATAACATTGTGTCCTCTGTCTACAGGAAAGCCCTAGCACGCAATACCATTTTGAGGGCAGACTCATGCCATGTAAGACATACCATAAGAGGCATACCAAAGGGCCAGTATATAAGGGCCCGGAGGAACTGCTCTAACTTCCAACAATACAAGGACCAAGCTGATCAAATTACTACCCGACTTGTAGAAAGAGGATACAATAAGGCCACACTGATAAAAACAGCCAATGAGGTTGGCAAAATAGACAGACGCACATTATTCACTAGTTCTAATAGAAGTAATAGATGTACTTATGCTAGACAGAATATACCCACCAAAGAAATAGTCTTCTCTACTCAATATAGTAGACAGTATGAAGACATTTGCAAAATAATATACAAATAATATCTACCTATTCTACAAAGCGACCATAAACTTAAAAACATAACAAGACAACAAATAAAGTGTGTGGCCAAAAGAGCCCCCACAGTAGGGGACAAAGTCAGGAAACATTTCACTTTGAAACCCCAACACAACACTAACTGGTTGACTCCACATAAAAGTTGTAACTACACTCAAAAGAGTGACCAGTTTACATCCTCAACTACGGGAAAAACTTTTGCCATTAGACAAAGAATAGACTGCACCAGCCAATTTGTGGTGTATTTAATCACATGCCAACAGTGCTTTCTACAATATGTAGGCCTTACCACACGCCCCCTCAAGGACCGGATTAGACAACACCTACTATCACTAGAAGAGGATGTCCCTAGAACACCAGGGGCCAAACATTTTTGTTCTCATGGCACACATATCAAACACCTATTTTCCTTTGTAGGCATTGACCATATTAGCAAGGATATCAGAGGAGGTGACAGAATTAGTAAGCTCCAAAGGAAAGAAGCTTTTTGGATCTTCACTTTACAGACTAAGTATCCAAAAGGCATCAATAAGAGACAAGACTTAGATTTATTTATATACTAATCCAGAGTCAACCCCATGACTACCACAGAGGTAATTGAAAGAATGGTTTTCTTCTACTCCAACCATTATAGGTAGTCCTATTTCCCCTTGGCACATCAAATATAACACACATTAAACAGCGAGTGTTCTTAGTTTTATTTCCACAATTATTTTAAGTTTCTTTAGTAAATAGGTTTCTTTGATTCTTTTGATTGTTCTTATTACAATACTTTATATTTTTTT
>NC_069510.1:122117856-122195356 GCF_027579735.1 Bombina bombina
ACTAATAAGCAAGCGCTATCCATGGTGCTGAACCTAAAATTGGCTGGCTCCTAAGCTTTAAATTCCTGCTTTAAAATAAAGATAGCAAGAGAACAAAGAAAAATTGATAATAGGAGTAAATTAGAAAGTTGCTTAAAGTTGCGGCTCCATCTGAATCATGAAAGAAAACATTTGGGTTTAGTGTCCCTTTAACCCCTTGAGTGCTAACGACGGCTCCGAGCCGTCGCAGAGTTTCCCACTCTGGTGCCAACGACGGCTCAGAACCGTCGCTAGCACTCTCCCACATTGAGTGAGATCTGGGGGCTCCCACCCGCTCCTACCCCGGCAATCGGGCCTGCATAGGGACAGGCATCGCCGGGGCTTCACGTTTTGCGCGGCGACGTCACGCGCAATGACGTGATGACGTCACCGCACAACTTTATTAACAATTGACAATACAAAGTATAGGGAAAGGGGGCATGCTGCTTAGACGCCTGTATCTCAGGCATCTAAGCAGCTACAGACCCCCAAGACCCACCATTGGAAAGGTAATCGCCTAACCTTTTCCAATGGTTAAAAAAAATGTTAAAAAAATAAAAATTAAAAAAAACCTTCAATCACCTTAGCACCCAGGTGGGAAAGTGCTTAGCACTCAAAGGGTTATGGTACCAGTAATTTACTTAAAAGGGATATAAAACAGTACTTTTTAGTAACAACAATTATTATTACTTAAAAATAAAGGAGACATAGATTGTGTTAAAAAGGTAAACCACTTGTTTTCTTGCCAAATGAACACATAGAAATTCTCAGTGTAGCCCTGCCCACAGCTAAACAAGGAAGCAAACATTGCAAAAAGGTTTAGGTCACATGATTTTTGCAGCAAAAGTCCTATATTGATCAAAGGCAAAAAACAGGCTATTTTATGGTATCTCCTAGCAACGCTTCACTTGTAATTTAGCCCATAGTCTTTGTTGTGGAGTGGTAGCTTTGCGTTAATCCAGCTATTCTTTGTGCTTCAGGTAGCATGCGTACTACAAGTTGAAAGTAAAACGGTTTCGCTCACCCGACGTGTGCAAAAAGCTGTACTTGGAGTATCAAGACCGTGTTAATGTATTCCCCCATAGACTTCAATGGAGCGAGAAAACTGGGAAAAAAAAAACTAACACCCTTACTCACAAGCAAATCTGATCTAATTTTCTCAAGTGCGCAAACCTGACATGATATTATATTTCACATTCCAATTTTCTTAACATGGCAAAATATGTTCTTTTTATTCATAAATACATATTTTCTTGGTACAATCATATATATAAAGTATACACACATATATATACATATATATATATATACACATATATATACACACACACACACACAATTATATAGGTATACAGTATATAAAGGAATATGTATTTATTAAAACTTATTCTGAACATACTCTGTTATGTGCAGAACATTGGAATGTGAAATATTTTCAGTAAATACATAGTTAAAACCTTTGAAAAATGAATATTGCATAAATATGTTATTGTTCAACCTTTTGATCTTTTGTTAAAGAAAAAAATACTCTGCTCTCATGGATATCAAACAATTGTATACACAACACAGGTTTATCCAAAAATAAATAAATACATCTTTGTTAAATATGTATGGCACAATTATTGGGACCCCTATGAATTCATATGAGAAAAATATATTTAAAGTATATTGCCATTGATATTTTACATTTTTAGTACACCTGGGTGACCAGGAACAGGAAATTGTTCAATCATGACTTCCTGTTTCACAGGGGCATAAATATGAGGTAACTCATAGGCCAAATTCCCTTAGTCATTCATCGTAATGGGTAAGACCAAGCAATATAGCTGTGATGTGCGGCAAAAGGTTGTTGAGCTTCACATAATGGGAAGTGGCTATAAGAAAATAGCAAAAGGATTGAAAATGCCTATGTCCACCATCAGGGCAATATTGAGAAGCTCCAGTTAACTGGTTATGTCATGAATCAACCTGGAAGAGGACATGTCTATATTGTCTCAGTGCACTGTGAAGAGGATGGTTCCAGTGGCCAAAATATCTCCAAGGATCACAGCTGGAGAATAGCAGAAGTTAGTTGCGTCTTGGGGTCAGAAAGTCTCCAAAAACTACAATTTGACGTCACCTACATCATTACAAGTCGATTTGAAGGGTTTCAAGAAAAAGCCTCTACTCTCATCCAAAAACAAACTCAAGTGTCTTCAGTTTGCCACACACTACTGGAATTTCAAATGGGTTCGGGTTCTATGGTCAGATGAAACCAAAATAGGGCTTTTTGGCAATAAACACCAGAGGTGGGTTTGGCGCACAGAGAGGTAGCCATATGAAAAAGTACTTCATGCCCACATTTAAACATGATGATGGCTCTTTTGGGCTGTTTTTCTGCCAGAGGACTTGGACATTTTGTTAGGATACATGGCATCATGGACCCCATTTAATATCTGTTGATATTTGATAAACACCTGACTGCCTCTGCCAGAAAGTTTAAAATGGGTCGTGGTTCGATCTTCCAGCAGGACAATGATCCAAAACATACATCAAAATCAACACAAAAATGGTTTATTGACCACAAAATTAGGGTCCTGCCATGGCCATTCCTGTCCCCTGACTTGAACCCAATAGAAAACCTGTGGAGTGAACTGAAGAGAAGTGTCCACCAGTGTCGACCTGGAAATTTGAAGGATCTGGAGAGATTCTGTATGGAGGAATGGTCTCAGATTCGTTGCCATGTATTCTCCAACCTCATCAGGCATTATAGGAGAAGACAGAGCTGTTAAATTGGTAAAGGGAGGTAGCACAAAGTATTGACTAAAAGGGTGCCAATAATTGTGCCACACATATTTAACAAATATTTTTTTTTTTTATTATTTTTTTTGGATTAACCTGTGTTGTGTTTGCAATTGTTTGATATCCATGAGAGCAGAGTATTTTTGTGTATTTTTTTTTTTCCACAAAAGATAAAAAGGTTAAACAATAAAGACAAATTTTCCCAGCCTTCTTTGCTCATATTTAGCATGGGTGCCAATATTAGTGGAGGGCACTGTATGTATCTCTATGCTAAAGCCCTTTGTAGTCCTTTTGTTTATAACACCGGAGACCTCATATGAGCCCTTATAACTTTTTATGCATTTTTTAAAAATAATATTTATCAGACAGTGTTATTAGGAGTGTAACTGTACAATGTATTTTTGATATGTTTTGTGTAACTTTTTTGTCTCGCGTTACAGTTAACCAAAGCTCTGAATTTGCGCTATACCGATGAGCATTAAATTCCATTGTGCTCCAGCTACAGTTAGCGCGCCACTCTTAATCTAGCCCTATACCTTTGCCTTCCTGTTGAGGACGCCTCCTCCTCCTTAAGGGAATGGGACAGGAAGTAAAGGACACTGACATTTTTGTTCATGTGTGCAATACAGATAGCATTGTGGTCACTCCTGTGCACTACAGCGCTAGTTCATGTTTGCCATATAGATAACATAAATAACTCCACGGTGAGTGAGCACAATGAGTCAGCACTAATTGGCTAAAATGCAAGTCTGACAAAAGAACTGAAATAAGGGGGCAGTTTGCAGAGGCTTAGATACAAGGTAATCACAGAGGTAAAAAGTGTATTTATATAACCGTGTTGGTTATGCAAAACTGGGGAATTGGTAATAAAAGGGATTATCTATCTTTTTAAACAATAACACGTTTCAAGTAGACTGTTCCTTTAAAGACCAGTATTACAGCTCCTATTAACAATAAAACAACTGTAATTATGTGTAGTTTTGCAGTATACTTACATTATTTATTCTTCCTACTTTTCCTTTAAGTCTTAAAATTGTGGGTTTTCCGGTTACGAGAACTTAAAGAGCACACGACAATCCTAACCCCACCAACATATCTGTTCCTAACTGGCTTCAGCACAATGTAAGTTATAGGACTATGCTTAACCTTACGTCTATTCTAGTAAGAAGTCCAAAGCGGCTCCTCCTGATAAGACAGGTAGTGGCTGGAGCTTGCTATTAAAAAAACACTGCTGCAAACAAGGTGTTAATGCTTTCCAAACATTTTCATACTCGCCCAGTATGTTAGTTTATTGCAATACTGCAGAAAAAAACTTTTAAATTATAAGCTGTTTAGGGTCCCTTTAACTTTTTTTCTGCAAACACTTCTATCTACAATGCATGCTAGATATTGTTAGTTTATTGTCTGTGTAATGAGAACTGATGGACATATAGAGCAGGTTAGTTACACACGCTGGGCATATAGAGCAGGTCAGTGATCAGTTACACATTATGGGCATATAGAGCAGGTCAGTGATCAGTAAGTTACACAAGCTGGGACATATAGAGCAGGTCAGTGATCAGTTACACATGCTGGGACATATAGAGCAGGTCAGTGATCAGTAAGTTAAACAAGCTGGGACATATAGAGCAGGTCAGTGATCAGTTACACATGCTGGGCATACAGAGCAGGTCAGTGATCAGTTACACATGCTGGGCATACAGAGCAGGTCAGTGATCAGTAAGTTACACAAGCTGGGACATTCAGAGCAGGTCAGTGATCAGTTACACATGCTGGGACATATAGAGCAGGGCAGTGTTCAGCTAATGCCCTTTATCCTTACCTATGACCCACTGGATCCAGATAAGATCATAGCGGTTTGGCTCTGGGCTAAAATCCTGCAGGCCGCAGCAATAAAAGTTCCCTATTCTTTTCCCGTCTTCTCCCAGGTAGTTCTTTGCCTTGTTCAGAAAGTCATCAGTCACATCTACCATGTCCACCGTTTTAAAGAGCGGTAACAACAGCCGCTTGGTTATCCTGCCAATGCCGGCACCACAGTCTAAGGCGTTAGCGGTACCAATCCGGTGTGGCCCATCCTAGGTGAGATTTATGCAAGAAAACCATTAACAGAACTGAACTTACAAGGTATTAAAGGGGCTCATTGCCCAAAAAGTGATTTGGTAAAAATGATTTGCCTAAATAATCAAAACAAATCAACACAGGATCAGGGGAGTTCCAAAATGTGACAGTTCATTCCCAGCTGTAAATACTGGAATATAGTAAAGTCTTATGTGCCCCATAACATTAGTGAATACAATTAGCATAAGACACGTGCTGTTAATAGCAGTATCATAGTCGCAACTAACTCAGCTGCATCACATGACTTCTAACATTTCCACACACAAACTCAAAATGAAATTCCTCATAAAGGGCCAGATTACAAGTGGAGCATTATTTAACGCTCCTTCTTGAGCGTTAACTGCGCTAGAAGCTTTTTGACAAACTTTGGCTTGGTGCCAGCTGGCCCGCACAGTTATTTGCTAAGAGGTGGAAACGTCACAGCAATATAGTATTCTGCCGTGGGCTGCCTGAGGAGCTCAGTGCGGCAAACGCTTCAGACAAATAAAGGAACTTTATTTGTGCCACTGGTAAATCCTAGCGTTTCACAACGCTAGGATTTACCATCACTTTAAGCTCAAGAGTGTGCACGTGTCTGGGGCACTATATGGCAGCAGTTTTGCAAGAAAATTAACCATTTGCAAAAGTACTAGATGGCAGCACAATATCTTGTTTAATAAGCAAAACATAATAAAAAAAACACACAGCTTTATACAGACACTGATCACAATCACACACAGCTTTATACAGACACTGATCACAATCACACACAGCTTTATACAGACACTGATCACAATCACACACAGCTTTATACAGACACTATAAACACAATCACACACAGCTTTATACAGACACTATAAACACAATCACACACAGCTTTATACAGACACTATAAACACAATCACACACAGCTTTATACAGACACTATAAACACAATCACACACAGCTTTATACAGACACTGATCTCACAAACACACACAGCTTTATACAGACACTGATCTCACAAACACACACAGCTTTATACAGACACTGATCTCACAAACACACACAGCTTTATACAGACACTGATCTCACAAACACACACAGCTTTATACAGACACTGATCTCACAAACACACACAGCTTTATACAGACACTGATCTCACAAACACACACAGCTTTATACAGACACTGATCTCACAAACACACACAGCTTTATACAGACACTGATCTCACAAACACACACAGCTTTATACAGACACTGATCTCACAAACACACACAGCTTTATACAGACACTGATCTCACAAACACACACAGCTTTATACAGACACTGATCTCACAAACACACACAGCTTTATACAGACACTGATCTCACAAACACACACAGCTTTATACAGACACTGATCTCACAAACACACACAGCTTTATACAGACACTGATCTCACAAACACACACAGCTTTATACAGACACTGATCTCACAAACACACACAGCTTTATACAGACACTGATCTCACAAACACACACAGCTTTATACAGACACTGATCTCACAAACACACACAGCTTTATACAGACACTGATCTCACAAACACACACAGCTTTATACAGACACTGATCTCACAAACACACACAGCTTTATACAGACACTGATCTCACAAACACACACAGCTTTATACAGACACTGATCATAAAGACACACAGCTTTATACAGACACTGAACACAATCACACACAGCTTTATACAGACACTGAACACAATCACACACAGCTTTATACAGACACTGATCACAAACACACACAGCTTTATACAGACACTGATCACAAACACACACAGCTTTATACAGACACTGATCACAAACACACACAGCTTTATACAGACACTGATCACAAACACACACAGCTTTATACAGACACTGAACACAATCACACACAGCTTTATACAGACACTGAACACAATCACACACAGCTTTATACAGACACTGAACACAATCACACACAGCTTTATACAGACACTGATCACAAACACACACAGCTTTATACAGACACTGATCACAAACACTGATCACAAACACACACAGCTTTATACAGACACTATAAACACACACAGCTTTATACAGACACTATAAACACAATCACACACAGCTTTATACAGACACTATAAACACAATCACACATAGCTTTATACAGACACTGAACACAATCACACACAGCTTTATACAGACACTGATCACAAACACACACAGCTTTATACAGACACTGATCACAAACACACACAGCTTTATACAGACACTGATCACAAACACACACAGCTTTATACAGACACTATAAACACACACAGCTTTATACAGACACTATAAACACACACAGCTTTATACAGACACTATAAACACACACAGCTTTATACAGACACTATAAACACACACAGCTTTATACAGACACTATAAACACACACAGCTTTATACAGACACTATTGAACACAATCACACACAGCTTTATACAGACACTGAACACAATCACACTCAGCTTTATACAGACACTGAACACAATCACACTCAGCTTTATACAGACACTATAAACACAATCACACACAGCTTTATACAGGCACTGAACACAATCACTCACAGCTTTATACAGACACTGAACACAATCACACACAGCTTTATAGACACTATAAACACAATCACACACAGCTTTATACAGGCACTGAACACAATCACACACAGCTTTATACAGACACTGAACACAATCACACACAGCTGTATAAAGACACTATAAACACAATCACACACAGCTTTATACAGACACTGAACACAATCACACATAGCTTTATACAGACACTATAAACACAATCACACACTGCTTTATACAGACACTGAACACAATCACACACAGCTTTATACAGACACTGATCACAAACACATACAGCTTTATACAGACACTGATCACAAACACACACAGCTTTATACAGACACTATAAACACACACAGCTTTATACAGACACTGAACACAATCACACACAGCTTTATACAGGCACTGAACACAATCACACACAGCTTTATACAGACACTATAAACACAATCACACACAGCTTTATACAGACACTGAACACAATCACACACAGCTTTATACAGACACTGATCTCACAATCACACACAGCTTTATACAGACACTGAACACAATCACACACAGCTTTATACAGACAATATAAACACAAATCACACACAGCTTTATACAGACACTATAAACACAATCACACACAGCTTTATACAGACACTTAACACAATCACACATAGCTTTATACAGACACTATAAACACAATCACACACTCCTTTATACAGACACTGAACACAATCACACACAGCTTTATACAGACACTGAACAAAATCACACTCAGCTTTATACAGACACTGAACACAATCACACACAGCTTTATACAGACACTGATCTCACAATCACACACAGCTTTATACAGACACTATAAACACAATCACACACAGCTTTATACAGACACTGAACACAATCACACACAGCTTTATAAAGACACTGAACACAATCACACACAGCTTTATACAGACACTGAACACAATCACACACAGCTTTATACAGACACTATAAACACAATCACACACAGCTTTATACAGACACTATAAACACAATCACACACAGCTTTATATAGACACTAACCACAATCACACACAGATGTATACAGGTACTGATCACAAACACACACATCTTTATACAGACACTATAAACACAATCACACACAGCTTTATACAGACACTATAAACACAATCACAATCACACACAGCTTTATACAGACACCAATCACAAACACACACAGCTTTATACAGACACTGAAGACAATCACACACAGCTTTATACAGACACTATAAACACAATCACACACAGCTTTCTACAGACACTATAAACACAATCACACAGCTTTATACAAACACTGATCTCACAATCACACACAGCTTTATACAGACACTATAAACACAATCACACACAGCTGTATACAGACACTATAAACACAATCACACACAGCTGTATACAGACACTGATCACAAACACACACACTGCTTTATACACACACACAGCTGTATACAGACACTATAAACACAATCACACACAGCTTTATACAGACACTATAAACACAATCACACACAGCTTTATATAGACACTATTGAACACAATCACACACAGCTTTATACAGACACTGACCACAATCACACACAGCTTTATACAGGCACTGAACACAATCACACACAGCTTTATACAGACACTGAACACAATCACACACAGCTGTATAAAGACACTATAAACACAATCACACACAGCTTTATACAGACACTGAACACAATCACATACAGCTGTATAAAGACACTATAAACACAATCACACACAGCTTTATACAGACACTGAACACAATCACACATAGCTTTATACAGACACTATAAACACAATCACACACTGCTTTATACAGACACTGAACACAATCACACACAGCTTTATACAGACACTGATCACAAACACACTCAGCTTTATACAGACACTGAACACAATCACACATAGCTTTATACAGACACTATAAACACAATCACACACTGCTTTATACAGACACTGAACACAATCACACACAGCTTTATACAGACACTGATCACAAACACACACAGCTTTATACAGACACTGATCACAAACACATACAGCTTTATACAGACACTGATCACAAACACATACAGCTTTATACAGACACTGATCACAAACACACACAGCTTTATACAGACACTGATCACAAACACACACAGCTTTATACAGACACTATAAACACACACAGCTTTATACAGACACTATAAACACACACAGCTTTATACAGACACTGAACACAATCACACACAGCTTTATACAGGCACTGAACACAATCACACACAGCTTTATACAGACACTATAAACACAATCACACACAGCTTTATACAGACACTGATCTCACAATCACACACAGCTTTATACAGACACTGATCTCACAATCACACACAGCTTTATACAGACACTGAACACAATCACACTCCGCTTTATACAGACACTGAACACAATCACACACAGCTTTATACAGACAATATAAACACAATCACACACAGCTTTATACAGACAATATAAACACAATCACACACAGCTTTATACAGACACTGAACACAATCACACACAGATGTATAAAGACACTATAAACACAATCACACACAGCTTTATACAGACACTTAACACAATCACACATAGCTTTATACAGACACTATAAAACACAATCACACACTCCTTTATACAGACACTGAACACAATCACACACAGCTTTATACAGACACTGAACAAAATCACACTCAGCTTTATACAGACACTGAAATCAATCACACACAGCTTTATACAGACACTGATCTCACAATCACACACAGCTTTATACAGACACTATAAACACAATCACACACAGCTTTATACAGACACTGAACACAATCACACACAGCTTTATAAAGACACTGAACACAATCACACACAGCTTTATACAGACACTGAACACAATCACACACAGCTTTATACAGACACTATAAACACAATCACACACAGCTTTATACAGACACTATAAACACAATCACACACAGCTTTATATAGACACTAACCACAATCACTCACAGCTTTATACAGACACTATAAACACAATCACACACAGATGTATACAGGTACTGATCACAAACACACACATCTTTATACAGACACTATAAACACAATCACACACAGCTTTATACAGACACTATAAACACAATCACACACAACTTTATATAGACACTGATCACAATCACACACAGCTTTATACAGACACCAATCACAAACACACACAGCTTTATACAGACACTGAAGACAATCACACACAGCTTTATACAGACACTATAAACACAATCACACACAGCTTTCTACAGACACTATAAACACAATCACACAGCTTTATACAAACACTGATCTCACAATCACACACAGCTTTATACAGACACTATAAACACAATCACACACAGCTGTATACAGACACTATAAACACAATCACACACAGCTTTATACAGACACTGATCACAAACACACACACTGCTTTATACACACACACAGCTGTATACAGACACTATAAACACAATCACACACAGCTTTATACAGACACTATTGAACACAATCACACACAGCTTTATACAGACACTATTGAACACAATCACACACAGCTTTATACAGACACTATTGAACACAATCACACACAGCTTTATACAGACACTATTGAACACAATCACACACAGCTTTATACAGACACTATTGAACACAATCACACACAGCTTTATACAGACACTATTGAACACAATCACACACAGCTTTATACAGACACTATTGAACACAATCACACACAGCTTTATACAGACACTATTGAACACAATCACACACAGCTTTATACAGACACTATTGAACACAATCACACACAGCTTTATACAGACACTATTGAACACAATCACACACAGCTTTATACAGACACTATTGAACACAATCACACACAGCTTTATACAGACACTGAACACAATCACACACAGCTTTATACAGACACTGAACACAATCACACACAGCTTTATACAGACACTATTGAACACAATCACACACAGCTTTATACAGACACTATTGAACACAATCACACACAGCTTTATACAGACACTATTGAACACAATCACACACAGCTTTATACAGACACTATTGAACACAATCACACACAGCTTTATACAGACACTATTGAACACAATCACACACAGCTTTATACAGACACTATTGAACACAATCACACACAGCTTTATACAGACACTATAAACACAATCACACACAGCTTTATACAGACACTATTGAACACAATCACACACAGCTTTATACAGACACTATTGAACACAATCACACACAGCTTTATACAGACACTATTGAACACAATCACACACAGCTTTATACAGACACTATTGAACACAATCACACACAGCTTTATACAGACACTATTGAACACAATCACACACAGCTTTATACAGACACTATTGAACACAATCACACACAGCTTTATACAGACACTATTGAACACAATCACACACAGCTTTATACAGACACTATTGAACACAATCACACACAGCTTTATACAGACACTATAAACAATCACACACAGCTTTATACAGACACTATAAACAATCACACACAGCTTTATACAGACACTATAAACAATCACACACAGCTTTATACAGACACTGAACACAATCACACACAGCTTTATACAGACACTATTGAACACAATCACACACAGCTTTATACAGACACTATTGAACACAATCACACACTGCTTTATACAGACACTATTGAACACAATTACACACTGCTTTATACAGACACTATTGAACACAATCACACACAGCTTTATACAGACACTATTGAACACAATTACACACAGCTGATTCGTGTTTACTCACCTTTAGGAACCTTTGTAGAAATTTCTTGGAGCCGTTTAGATCAATAGTAGATATATGTCCGTATCCGCCCAGCATCCCATCCACTGTGGCAGGAACATTTTTCCAGTATTTCTTTGCCTTGCAGTAAAACTGGGCTTCGTCTTCGACTATTTCGGCGGACATGATGCTAGACCTGTAGTGATGTGCGTAAGAGAAACCGATAGTTACAAAAATAAACTGCCCTCGATACAAAAATATTTTATTAGAAGATGTAACTACAAGTCATATACTGCATTTGCCCCAGAAATATCTCATCTTACTAGAAGCTGAATAAATAGGTCATATTTATTTCTGATTCCAATCTTGCGCTCAGCTAGGATATACCCAGGGCTCGTGTTTTACTTCTTTGTAGGCGTTCGTAGACTGGCCAGTTACACTAATAAAAATGTGTTATGTTGTATTAGGAGTGTTAACCATATAAACGCATAGAGTGCTGCTCTCTGACCTCTGTCTAGGAAGAATGTGTCCCGGAGTGCTTCCCAGTGGATTTGATTTCCCTGCTCTACATCAGCAATGCAGGGAATTAACAGTGACAGCTTTACCAGGACACAGCTCTTTCTACATCACTGCTATTTTTACTTTTAACGGACATAAAAGGCAGCGTACCAAGTCAGTCCGTGCAGACAGGGATATTCCTGTGCAGCGATTAAGCTTTATCACATATGACAAAGTGCTTGCGCGAGTTACTTTCAGACGACCGGTCTTTGTTTCAGGAGAGCAGTGCTTGCTATATATATATATATATATATATATATATATATATATATATATATATATATATATATATATATATATATATATATATATATATATATATAGCGCCTCGCTTACACTGCAGAATTCACACATACCTTCCCTGTAATCCTTCCAGTATTAGAAGCATTCAGCAAGTGTAAGAGGGGAAGGAATTTCTGTACTTAAAAAAAAAAGATACAAGTGCCGTACAGTGACATTATGTGTTTCTCTTGGCACAAGGGCAAATATCAGTGGCATTTCATCTAGTTGTACGGAAATATAGTGCAGGTGCCAGTCTGATAATATGGCACAGGGATAAATATAAAGAGCTATTTCATCTAGTTGTACGGAAATATAGTGCAGGTGCCAGTCTGATAATATGACACAGGGATAAACATACAAGGTAATTCATCTAGTTGTACAGAAATACAGGACAGGTGCCAGTCTGATAATATGGCACAGGGATAAACATACAAGGTAATTCATCTAGTTGTACAGAAATACAGGACAGGTGCCAGTCTGATAATATGGCACAGGAATAAACATAAGAGGTATTTCATCTAGTTGTACAGAAATATAGGGCAGGTGCCAGTCTGATAATATGGCACAGGAATAAACATACAAGGTATTTCATCTAGTTGTACAGAAATATAGGGCAGGTGCCAGTCGGATAATATGGCACAGGGATAAACATACAAGGTATTTCATCTAGTTGTACAGAAATATAGGACAGGTGCCAGTCGGATAATATAGCACAGGGATAAACATAAGAGGTATTTCATCTAGTTGTACGGAAATATAGTGCAGGTGCCAGTCTGATAATATGGCACAGGAATAAACATACGTGGTATTTCATCTAGTTGTACAGAAATATAGGGCAGGTACCAGTCGGATAATATGGCACAGGGCAAAACATAAAGAGGTATTTCATCTAGTTGTACGGAAATATAGGGCAGGTGCCAGTCGGATAATATGGCACAGGGATAAACATACGAGGTATTTCATCTAGTTGTACGGAAATATAGGGCAGGTGCCAGTCGGATATGGCACAGGGATAAACATAAGAGGTATTTCATCTAGTTGTACGGAAATATAGGGCAGGTGCCAGTCGGATATGGCACAGGGATAAACATAAGAGGTATTTCATCTAGTTGTACGGAAATATAGGGCAGGTGCCAGTCTGATAATATGGCACAGGGAAAAGACTGCTGCAGAGTTGGTAAAATGATCCTGATATTAAGCTGTTACTACTGAATAAATACAACACGCAGGGCTTATCAGATCATTTCTTATTTATTCCATACTGCACTGATCTATAGAAATCCTGTCTGGCAAACAACTTGTGAGGGTGTTATGCTGACTACTCAGGGGCAATGCAGGGTGACATTACACAGCACAGGGGGTGACATTACACAGCACACGGACATTACAGGAGGTGACATTACACAGCACAGGGGTGACATTACACAGCACAGGGGGTGACAGTATATTACACAGCACAGAGGGTGACAGTACACAATACAGGGGGTGACATTACACAGCACACGGGGTGACAGTATATTACACAGCACAGGAGGTGACATTACACAGCACACGGGGTGACAGTATATTACACAGCACACGGGGTGACAGTATATTACACAGCACACGGGGTGACAGTATATTACACAGCACACGGGGTGACAGTATATTACACAGCACAGGAGGTGACATTACACAGCACACGGGGTGACAGTATATTACACAGCACACGGGGTGACAGTATATTACACAGCACACGGGGTGACAGTATATTACACAGCACACGGGGTGACAGTATATTACACAGCACAGGAGGTGACATTACACAGCACACGGGGTGACAGTATATTACACAGCACACGGGGTGACAGTATATTACACAGCACAGGAGGTGACATTACACAGCACACGGGGTGACAGTATATTACACAGCACACGGGGTGACTGTATATTACACAGCACACGGGGTGACAGTATATTATACAGCACAGAGGGTGACATTACACAGCACACGGGGTGACAGTATATTACACAGCACACGGGGTGACAGTATATTACACAGCACAGGAGGTGACATTATATTACACAGCACAGGAGGTGACATTACACAGCACACGGGGTGACAGTATATTACACAGCACACGGGGTGACAGTATATTACACAGCACACAGGGTGACTGTATATTACACAGCACAGGAGGTGACATTACACAGCACACGGGGTGACAGTATATTACACAGCACACGGGGTGACAGTATATTACACAGCACAGGAGGTGACATTACACAGCACACGGGGTGACAGTATATTACACAGCACACGGGGTGACAGTATATTACACAGCACACGGGGTGACAGTATATTACACAGCACACGGGGTGACTGTATATTACACAGCACAGGAGGTGACATTACACAGCACACGGGGTGACAGTATATTACACAGCACACGGGGTGACAGTATATTATACAGCACAGAGGGTGACATTACACAGCACACGGGGTGACAGTATATTATACAGCACAGAGGGTGACATTACACAGCACACGGGGTGACTGTATATTACACAGCACACGGGGTGACAGTATATTACACAGCACACGGGGTGACAGTATATTACACAGCACACGGGGTGACAGTATATTACACAGCACACGGGGTGACAGTATATTACACAGCACAGAGGGTGACATTACACAGCACACGGGGTGACAGTATATTATACAGCACAGAGGGTGACATTACACAGCACACGGGGTGACAGTATATTACACAGCACACGGGGTGACTGTATATTACACAGCACAGGAGGTGACATTACACAGCACACGGGGTGACAGTATATTACACAGCACACGGGGTGACTGTATATTACACAGCACAGGAGGTGACATTACACAGCACACGGGGTGACAGTATATTATACAGCACAGAGGGTGACATTACACAGCACACGGGGTGACAGTATATTATACAGCACAGAGGGTGACATTACACAGCACACGGGGTGACTGTATATTACACAGCACAGGAGGTGACATTACACAGCACACGGGGTGACAGTATATTACACAGCACACGGGGTGACTGTATATTACACAGCACACGGGGTGACTGTATATTACACAGCACACGGGGTGACAGTATATTACACAGCACAGAGGGTGACATTACACAGCACACGGGGTGACAGTATATTATACAGCACAGAGGGTGACATTACACAGCACACGGGGTGACAGTATATTACACAGCACACGGGGTGACTGTATATTACACAGCACAGGAGGTGACATTACACAGCACACGGGGTGACAGTATATTATACAGCACAGAGGGTGACATTACACAGCACACGGGGTGACTGTATATTACACAGCACAGGAGGTGACATTACACAGCACACGGGGTGACAGTATATTACACAGCACACGGGGTGACTGTATATTACACAGCACACGGGGTGACAGTATATTACACAGCACAGAGGGTGACATTACACAGCACACGGGGTGACAGTATATTATACAGCACAGAGGGTGACATTACACAGCACACGGGGTGACAGTATATTACACAGCACACGGGGTGACTGTATATTACACAGCACAGGAGGTGACATTACACAGCACACGGGGTGACTGTATATTACACAGCACACGGGGTGACAGTATATTACACAGCACAGAGGGTGACATTACACAGCACACGGGGTGACAGTATATTATACAGCACAGAGGGTGACATTACACAGCACACGGGGTGACAGTATATTACACAGCACACGGGGTGACTGTATATTACACAGCACAGGAGGTGACATTACACAGCACACGGGGTGACTGTATATTACACAGCACAGGAGGTGACATTACACAGCACACGGGGTGACAGTATATTACACAGCACACGGGGTGACAGTATATTACACAGCACACGGGGTGACTGTATATTACACAGCACACGGGGTGACAGTATATTACACAGCACAGGAGGTGACATTACACAGCACACGGGGTGACAGTATATTACACAGCACAGGAGGTGACATTACACAGCACACGGGGTGACAGTATATTACACAGCACACGGGGTGACTGTATATTACACAGCACAGGAGGTGACAGTACACAGCACACGGGGTGACAGTATATTACACAGCACACGGGGTGACAGTATATTACACAGCACACGGGGTGACTGTATATTACACAGCACACGGGGTGACTGTATATTACACAGCACACGGGGTGACTGTATATTACACAGCACACGGGGTGACTGTATATTACACAGCACACGGGGTGACTGTATATTACACAGCACACGGGGTGACTGTATATTACACAGCACACGGGTGACAGTATATTACACAGCACACGGGGTGACAGTATATTACACAGCACACGGGGTGACAGTATATTACACAGCACACGGGGTGACAGTATATTACACAGCACACGGGGTGACTGTATATTACACAGCACACGGGGTGACAGTATATTACACAGCACAGGAGGTGACATTACACAGCACACGGGGTGACTGTATATTACACAGCACACGGGGTGACTGTATATTACACAGCACAGGAGGTGACATTACACAGCACACGGGGTGACTGTATATTATACAGCACAGAGGGTGACATTACACAGCACACGGGGTGACAGTATATTATACAGCACAGAGGGTGACATTACACAGCACACGGGGTGACAGTATATTATACAGCACAGAGGGTGACAGTACACAATACAGGAGATGACAGTCCAGTACAAAATTACACAGTATAGACGGACATACTCACGGGGCTCCGGGCTCAGTCACACACAGTGCGCGCGTGTCACCCGTAGCTACCGGCTAGTTCACATCCGGCTACAGGAGGTGTGACGTCCGTCGTCCATCAGTCACATGACCTTCGTGCACGTGGTGTAAAGCGCTACCGGAAGCGGCGGAGCCGTGCTGGTGAGAGTGTGTATAGGGACACAGCAGGCAGGCGCGGAACCTGTGCATAGTGCATACACACTATTTATGTTTAGTAGAACACGGTGTGAGCGGCTCATGAGGGTTGTTTACCTTTATATTATTAGATAATAACAGTTGTTTATTGTAGGTATTAGGTAATAAGCTCTCTGGTCAGTGACAGCTGTGTATGACTAGAAAGTTTATTGTCACCCCCTGTACTGCTGTATCAGACATGACAGCAGTAGCTCTGTATACTGATGATAAGGGGACATACCTCCCAACATTTCAAAATTCAAAAGAGGGACTGCCGATGATAAGGGGACATGTGACAGCACTATATACTGAAGCTAAGGGGACGTGACAGCACTGTATACTGAAGATAAAGGGACGTGACAGCGCTGTATACTGATGATAAAGGGACATGTGACAGCACTGTATACTGATGATAAAGGGACATGTGACAGCACTGTATACTGATGATAAAGGGACATGTGACAGCACTGTATACTGATGATAAAGGGACATGTGACAGCGCTGTATACTGATGATAAAGGAACATGTGCCAGCACTGTATACTGATGATAAAGGGACATGTGACAGCACTGTATACTGATGATAAAGGAACATGTGCCAGCACTGTATACTGAAGATAAAAGGACATGTGACAGCACTGTATACTGAAGATAAAGGGACATGTGACAGCACTGTATACTGATGATAAAGGGACATGTGACAGCACTGTATACTGAAGATAAAGGAACATGTGACAGCACTGTATACTGAAGATAAAGGGACATGTGACAGCACTGTATACTGATGATAAAGGGACATGTGACAGCACTGTATACTGAAGATAAAGGGACATGTGACAGCACTGTATACTGATGATAAAGGGACATGTGACAGCACTGTATACTGATGATAAAGGGACATGTGACAGCACTGTATACTGAAGATAAAGGAACATGTGACAGCACTGTATACTGAAGATAAAGGAACATGTGACAGCACTGTATACTGATGATAAAGGAACATGTGACAGCACTGTATACTGAAGATAAAGGGACATGTGACAGCACTGTATACTGATGATAAAGGGACATGTGACAGCGCTGTATACTGATTATAAAGGGACATGTGACAGCACTGTATACTGAAGATAAAGGGACATGTGACAGCACTGTATACTGAAGATAGAGACATGTGACAGCGCTGTATACTGAAGATAAAGGGACATGTGACAGCACTGTATACTGATGATAAAGGAACATGTGACAGCACTGTATACTGAAGATAAAGGGACATGTGACAGCACTGTATACTGAAGATAAAGGAACATGTGACAGCACTGTATACTGAAGATAAAGGAACATGTGACAGCACTGTATACTGATGATAAAGGAACATGTGACAGCACTGTATACTGAAGATAAAGGGACATGTGACAGCACTGTATACTGAGGATAAAGGGACATGTGACAGCACTGTATACTGATGATAAAGGGACATGTGACAGCACTGTATACTGAAGATAAAGGAACATGTGACAGCACTATATACTGAAGATAAAGGGATGTGTGACAGCACTGTATACTGAAGATAAAGAGACATGTGACAGCACTGTATACTGAAGATAAAAGGACATGTGACAGCACTGTATACTGATGATAAAGGGACGTGTGACAGCACTGTATACTGAAGATAAAGGGACATGTGACAGCACTGTATACTGAAGATAAAGGGACATGTGACAGCGCTGTATACTGATGATAAAGGGACATGTGACAGCACTGTATACTGAAGATAAAGGGACATGTGACAGCGCTGTATACTGAAGATAAAGGGACATGTGACAGCACTGTATACTGAAGATAAAGGGACATGTGACAGCACTGTATACTGAAGATAAAAGGACATGTGACAGCACTGTATACTGATGATAAAGAGACATGTGACAGCACTGTATACTGAAGATAAAGGGACATGTGACAGCACTGTATACTGATGATAAAGAGACATGTGACAGCACTGTATACTGAAGATAAAAGGACATGTGACAGCACTGTATACTGATGATAAAGGGACATGTGATAGCATTGTATACTGAAGATAAAGGGACATGTGACAGCACTGTATACTGATGATAAAAGGACATGTGACAGCACTGTATACTGAAGATAAAGGGACATGTGACAGCACTGTATACTGATGATAAAAGGAACATGTGACAGCACTGTATACTGATGATAAAGAGACATGTGACAGCACTGTATACTGAAGATAAAGGGACATGTGACAGCACTGTATACTGAAGATAAAGGGACATGTGATAGCACTGTATACTGATGATAAAGGGACATGTGACAGCACTGTATACTGAAGATAAAGGGACATGTGACAGCACTGTATACTGAAGATAAAGGGACATGTGACAGCACTGTATACTGAAGATAAAGGGACGTGTGATAGCACTGTATACTGAAGATAAAAGGAACGTGTGACATGTGACAGCACTATATACTGAAGATAAAGGGACATGTGACAGCACTGTATACTGAAGATAAAGGGACATGTGACAGCACTGTATACTGAAGATAAAGGGACGTGTGATAGCACTGTATACTGAAGATAAAAGGAACGTGTGACATGTGACAGCACTGTATACTGAAGATAAAGGGACATGTGACAGCACTGTATACTGATGATAAAAGGAACATGTGACAGCACTGTATACTGATGATAAAGAGACATGTGACAGCACTGTATACTGAAGATAAAGGGACATGTGACAGCACTATACTGAAGATAAAGGGACATGTGATAGCACTGTATACTGATGATAAAGGGACATGTGACAGCACTGTATACTGAAGATAAAGGGACATGTGACAGCACTGTATACTGAAGATAAAGGGACGTGTGATAGCACTGTATACTGAAGATAAAAGGAAAGTGTGACAGCACTGTATACTGAAGATAAAGGGACATGTGACAGCACTGTATACTGATGATAAAGGGACATGTGACAGCACTGTATACTGAAGATAAATGGACATGTGACAGCACTGTATACTGATGATAAAAGGACATGTGACAGCACTGTATACTGAAGATAAAGGGACATGTGACAGCACTGTATACTGATGATAAAAGGACATGTGATAGCACTGTATACTGAAGATAAAGGGACATGTGACAGCACTGTATACTGATGATAAAGGGACATGTGACAGCACTGTATACTGAAGATAAAGAGACATGTGACAGCAATGTATACTGAAGATAAAAGGACATGTGACAGCACTGTATACTGATGATAAAGGGACGTGTGACAGCACTGTATACTGAAGATAAAGGGACATGTGACAGCACTGTATACTGATGATAAAGGGACATGTGACAGCACTGTATACTGATGATAAAGGGACGTGTGACAGCACTGTATACTGATGATAAAGGGACGTGTGACAGCACTGTATACTGAAGATAAAGGGACATGTGACAGCACTGTATACTGATGATAAAGGGACATGTGACAGCACTGTATACTGAAGATAAAGAGACATGTGACAGCACTGTATACTGATGATAAAGGGACATGTGACAGCACTGTATACTGACGATAAAGGGACATGTGACAGCACTGTATACTGAAGATAAAGGAACATGTGACAGCACTGTATACTGATGATAAAGAGACATGTGACAGCACTGTATACTGATGATAAAGAGACATGTGACAGCACTGTATACTGAAGATAAAAGGACATGTGACAGCACTATATACTGAAGATAAAGGAACATGTGACAGCACTGTATACTGAAGATAAAAGGACATGTGACAGCACTGTATACTGAAGATAAAAGGACATGTGACAGCGCTGTATACTGAAGATAAAGGGACGTGTGATAGCACTGTATACTGATGATAAAGAGACATGTGACAGCACTGTATACTGATGATAAAGGGACATGTGACAGCACTGTATACTGATGATAAAGGGACATGTGACAGCACTGTATACTGATGATAAAGGAACATGTGACAGCACTGTATACTGAAGATAAATGGACATGTGACAGCACTGTATACTGAAGATAAAGGGACATGTGACAGCACTGTATACTGAAGATAAAAGGACATGTGACAGCGCTGTATACTGAAGATAAAGGGACATGTGACAGCACTGTATACTGAAGATAAAGGGACATGTGACAGCATTGTATACTGATGATAAAGGGACATGTGACAGCACTGTATACTGATGATAAAGGGACATGTGACAGCACTGTATACTGATGATAAAGGGACAGTGTATCAGGCATGTGACAGCACTGTATACTGATGATAAAGGGACAGTGTATCAGGCATGTGACAGCACTGTATACTGAAGATAAAGGGACAGTAAATCAGACATGTGACACCACTGTATACTGAAGATAAAGGGACAGTGTATCAGGCATGTGACAGCACTGTATACTGATGATAAAGGGACAGTGTATCAGGCATGTGACAGCACTGTATACTGATGATAAAGGGACAGTGTATCAGGCATGTGACAGCACTGTATACTGAAGATAAAGGGACAGTAAATCAGACATGTGACACCACTGTATACTGAAGATAAAGGGGCAGTAAATCAGACGTGTGACAGCACTGTATACTGATGATAAAGGGACAGTGTATCAGGCATGTGACAGCACTGTATACTGATGATAAAGGGACAGTGTATCAGGCATGTGACAGCACTGTATACTGAAGATAAAGGGACAGTATATCAGACGTGTGACAGCACTGTATACTGATGATAAAGGGACAGTGTATCAGGCATGTGACAGCACTGTATACTGAAGATAAAGGGGCAGTAAATCAGACATGTGACAGCACTGTATACTAAAGATAAAGAGACAGTAAATCAGACATGTGACAGCACTGTATACTAAAGATAAAGGAACATGTGACAGCACTGTATACTAAAGATAAAGGAACATGTGACAGCACTGTATACTAAAGATAAAGAGACAGTAAATCAGACATGTGACAGCACTGTATACTAAAGATAAAGGAACATGTGACAGCACTGTATACTGAAGATAAAGAGACAGTATATCAGACATGTGACAGCACTGTATACTGAAGATAAAGGGATAGTAAATCAGACGTGATAGCAGCACTGTATACTGATGATAAAAGGACAGTTTATCAGACATGTGACAGCGCTGTATACTGATGATAAAGGGACAGTTTATCAGACATGTGACAGCACCGTATACTGAAGATTAAGGGACAGTAAATTAGAAATGAAACAGCACTGTATACTGATGATAAAGGGACAGTTTATCAGACATGTGACAGCACTGTATACTGATGATAAAGGGACAGTAAATCAGACATGTGACACCACTGTATACTGAAGATAAAGGGACAGTTTATAAAACATGTGACAGCACTGTATACTTAAGATTAGGGGACAGTAAATTAGATATGTAGCAACACTGTATACTGATGATAAAGGGACAGTTTATCAGACATGTGACAGCACTGTATACTGATGATAAAGGGACAGTAAATCAGACGTGTGACAGCACTGTATACTGAAGACAAAGGGACAGTATGTCAGACATTAGCTAGAATATACAATTTTAATCAACTTTCCAGTTTATTTCTATTATCGTCTGTGCTTTGTTCTTATGGTATCCTTTGTTTAGAAATGCATATGTGGGTAGTCTCCAGAGGAACAATGCAGTATTTGGAGCTAGCTTCATATTGGTGGCTACACATATATGGATTCTGGGTAAGATATGCAAATTAGACATGCAATATCTCAGGCTTGTTGCTTCTGTTATGTGTTAAAACAGCAATCTCCTATTAGGGTAAGCGCAATAGAAAGAAAAACGATTCTGGGTGGCTGTTTTGTACGCATAAGCTCTCATCACTAGAAGATACATATGATTTACTGCTAAGTGAAGCTCGTTTCCATGGAAAAAACAATATTCATGTAATGTATATATATGTGTATATATATATATATATATATATATCTGTATATATTCATTTGAGTAGCTCTCATTTTGTGCCATCATGTGGTTTTCTGCAGACTGTAATGTCCCAGCAGAGAATGATCATTATTAATGTCATAGTAGTGTATAGGTGAGCGGCTGGTTTGCTGCGGTATACTGGAATGTCTGTCAGCTGCATTACTGTGTGCGTTTATAGTAGTGCCGCTAGTGCTTTACACTATCACAGATAGTAATAAACCAGCTCAGTCTTCATTACATTTTGTCACACTAAAAAACAATACATAGCAGTGCAGACTAGAGTGCATAGAAGATGCTACAATCAGTTAATTTCCCTAAAGGGGACATGTAATTGCAAAGACTTGTGGGGAACTAATCATTGTGACCAAAGTAATGGCATTCACGTGAAGATCCAGACACTGAGCCTTTGTTTTTATTCATGCAATGATTTCCTGTACAATAAAGAAAATAGTATTGAAATCATTATGTGTATGAGCGGTGTACGACTGTATTTTACTGTTACAGGTAAGATATATTGTATGACATAAACAGGATGTGATGCAATAAACTAATTCTTTGTTTTTCTTCTCTTTACACTTGTACGTAATCCTGAAGAGTAGTATAAAGGTTACCTTCCTTGCATTTACACATGTCCTGCAGCACAATACTAACTGTACCAGACTTCTCTTGTTAGTCAGTTATCAGTGTGAGGTTTGTGTGTATTTCCTTGTCTTGGTCACTAGTGCTACGTATCTATTATGACTCCCTTGCAATCTCTCATTGACTGATATCTGTTCCCGGATTCCAATTCTTTCCAGCTGCACCGCCTTCCCTATGACTGCAGTTGCGCAGACGTTGTGCTTCTAGAGGCTGAGATTGTGTGACGTCACCGGCCTGTGGCTTTCCTCCTTGTTTTTACCCATGTTTGGTGACTGCTGAATAAACTTTTTGGATTATTTTACCTCTGTGCCCATCTTCGGTGTTTCTGGGGAACTGAGGCCGACTCAGAGGACTTCTGAAGTTCTGAACAACAGTACTAGGGCATCATTGCGCCACATTCTCAGTCCAAACCCGGACATTTGCATGTCTGGTGGTCCTGACTCTGCTTCAAACCCGGACACACAAAACGGAATGTCTGGGTCATTCCCAGGTGGAAACCCTACAGAGTCCTGAGTTTAAGTCTGAGGGTTTTTGAGTTTGGGTCTTATGGGCTGGACTGGGAAATCAGACCGGGCCTGGAATTTTTTTTATGGGGCACGAAGAACAGGTTTGGTAACCTGTGGATTAAGCTTCTTATAATTAAAGCAAACAGTTTAAAGTGACATTGAATGAAACTACAAACAGTGTCCTTTTACAAGACCAGCTTATTTGTCTGCATACAAAGGTTGAGTTAAAGCTGATTTACAGGACGTACAGAACTCGTCCTTAAGGGCAGTTTGCTCACTGGCTGATAAGGAAAACTCACACAGCGTTATTGGTAGACATAAACACACAAATAAAACACTTTTATTGTAATACATTTTAAATAACTTTGTTTTCAATGCAGAAAACATAACTTATTTATGTATCAGAACAGCAAACCAAAGCCTGTGCTCTATATTAGCTGTTCCTGTGCTGATATGTAACAGTTCTGTTCTCTTTGTATTATCAATAAAGTTGTCAGTTTTGTATCTATGATTGTGTTCTCTTTGTATTATCAATAAAGTTGTCAGTTTTGTATTTGTATGATTATGTGTGATCTCTTTTTATTATCAGTTGTCAGTTTTGTATTTGTATGGTTATGTATGTTCTCTTTTTATTATCAATAAAGTTGTCAGTTTTGTATTTGTATGGTTATGTGTGTTCTCTTTGTATTATCAATAAAGTTGTCAGTTTTGTATGGTGCTTATGTATGTACTACTTTACATATAGATGTATGTATCTAATCAGCAAACAGGTAAGAAGTTAAAGGGACAAGACACAATTAAACTTTCCTGGATTAGATAGGGCAGGCATTTTTACTTATATTATCACATTTACTTCATTCTCTTGTTATCCTTTTTGAAAAGGATACATAAGTAGTCAGCAATGCACTACTGGGAGCTAGCTGGTGATTTGTGGCTACACACGTATGAATCTTGTCATTGTCTCATCTGATGTGTTCAGCTAGCTGCTAGTAATGCATTGCTGCTCTGGAGCTTACTTTAACTATGTGTTTAACCAATTTGCAGCCAACAATGCAATAATAAATTACTCTAACACATGAGACTACTTCATTCCTGATATTTTATGTCCCTTTAAATTTCATTCAAAGTTAAAAATCTATGAGATGCAGATGGAAGACAGTACAGTCTAGCCACCTGTAGGTGAGTGACTGCAGATATACATTCAGGCAGTAGTCTACTGAATAAAGATGCCTTTAAGCACCTGCTTATTTAACCTAAGGACACCTACAGTATTAAAGCTGTTTACTGCAAACTGAATTTCCTTGCCAGAAGGGTTTTGTTCATTATATGCAACCATGACAGCAGAATACAACAGTCACACCCGCAGGTATCACACTGCATGCTCCCATAACTAACCAGTAGTGAGACAGTGCACAAGGGGGCTATCTAGTCTCCCCACATCCAGGGAAGGGATACCATATAAATTAGCCATGATCCTGTTCCTGGTATGTATACAGACCTGTACTATGTGCTTTGTGGGTGAGCCGGGAACTATACTATGTCTAGTACATTATATTTTAGTATTTTCTCTACAATAAAGTGAGTTTTATCTTCACTAAGCAGCTACAGGTGACAATTAGAGAGTAGCCTGTCCCCTGGTTAGTCATGATGAGTGAGGTACCTGTCACGTATACATACACATATACCATATCTCTCTCCTATATGATATGTACATAGGTCTATAAGATATGCATATGTCTATATGATATGCACATAAGTCTATATGATATCCACATAAGTCTATATGATATGCACATAAGTTTATATGATATGTACATAAGTCTATATGATATGCACATCTCTATATATGTACATAAGTCTATATGATATGCACATAAGTTTATATGATATGCACATAAGTCTATATGATATCCACATAAGTTTATATGATATATACATAAGTCTATATGATATGCACATCTCTATATATGTACATAAGTTTATATGATATGCACATAAGTCTATATGATATCCACATAAGTTTATATGATATGTACATAAGTCTATATGATATGCACATCTCTATATATGTACATAAGTTTATATGATATGCACATAAGTCTATATGATATATATATATGTCTATAAGATATGCACATAAGTCTATATAATATGCCCATAAGTCTATATGATATGCACATAAGTCTATATGATATGTACATTAGTTTATATCATATGTGAATTAGTCTATATGATATGTATATAAGTCTATGATATGCACATAAGTTTATATGATATGTATATAAGTTTATATGATATATGCATATGCACATAAGTCTATATGATATGTGCATGTCTATATGATATGTATATAAGTCTATATGATATGTACATAAGTTTATATGATATGCACATCTGTCTATATGATATGTACATAAGTTTATATGATATGCACATATGTCTATATGATATGTTTATGTCTATATGATATGAACATAATTCTATATGATATGTACATAAGTCTATATGATATGTGCATAAGTCTATATATGTACATAAGTTTATATGATATGCACATAAGTCTATATGATATGTACATAAGTCTATATGATATGCACATAAGTCTATATGATATGTGCATAGGTCTATATGATATGTGCATAGGTCTATATATGTACATATGTCTATATGATATGCACATAAGTCTATATTATATGTATATGTCTATATGATATGTACATAAGTCTATATGATATGCACATACGTCTATATGATATGTACATAAGTTTATATGATATGTACATAAGTCTATATGATATGTACATAAGTCTATATGATATGTACATAAGTTTATATGATATGCACATAAGTCTATATGATATGTACATAAGTCTATATGATATGTACATAAGTCTATATGATATTCACATGTCTATATGATATGTACATAAGTCTATATGATATGCACATAAGTTTATATGATATGCACATAAGTCTATATGATATGTACATAAGTCTATATGATATGTACATAAGTCTATATGATATTCACATGTCTATATGATATGTACATAAGTCTATATGATATGCGCATAAGTTTATATGATATGCACATAAGTCTATATGATATGTACATAGGTCTATATTATATGTATATGTCTATATGATATGTACATAAGTCTATATGATATGTACATAAGTCTATATGATATGCACATGTCTATATGATTGCGCATAAGTCTATATGATATGCGCATAAGTCTATATGATATGTACATAAGTCTATATAATATGTACATAAGTCTATATGATATGTACATAAGTTTATATGATATGCACATAAGTCTTTATGATATGCACATAAGTCTATATGATATGCGCATAAGTCTATATGATATGCACATAAGTCTATATGATATGGACATAAGTATATATGATATGCACAAAAGTCTATATGATATGTACATAAGTTTATATGATATGTGCCTAAGTCTATGATATGTATATAAGTCTATGATATGTACATAGGTTTATATGATATGCACATACGTTTATATATGTAATGTATATAAATCTATAAGATATGTACATATGTTTATATGATATGCAGTGTGCACATATGTCTATATGATATGTACATAAGTCTATATGATATGTACATAAGTTTATATGATATGCACATATGTCTTTATGATATGCACATAAGTCTATATGATATTCATATAAGTCTATATGATATGTGCATAGGTCTATATGATATGCACATAAGTCTATATTATATGTATATGTCTATATGATATGTACATAAGTCTATATGATATGCACATACGTATATATGATATGTACATAAGTCTATATGATATGTAAATAAGTCTATATGATATGTACATAAGTTTATATGATATGCTCATAAGTTTATATTATATGTATATAAGTGTATATGATATGCACATAGGTCTATATGATATGTGCATAAGTCTATATGATATGCATATAAGTCTTTATGATCTGTACATAGGTCTATATCATATGCACATAGGTCTATATGATTTGAATATTAGTCTATCTGATATGCACACAAGTCTATATGATATGCACATAAGTCTATATGATATGTGCATAGGTCTATATGATATGTGCATAGGTCTATATATGTACATATGTCTATATGATATGCACATAAGTCTATATTATATGTATATGTCTATATGATATGTACATAAGTCTATATGATATGCACATACGTCTATATGATATGTACATAAGTTTATATGATATGTACATAAGTCTATATGCTATGTACATAAGTCTATATGATATGCACATAAGTCTATATGATATGTACATAAGTCTATATGATATGTACATAAGTCTATATGATATTCACATGTCTATATGATATGTACATAAGTCTATATGATATGCACATAAGTTTATATGATATGCACATAAGTCTATATGATATGTACATAAGTCTATATGATATGTACATAAGTCTATATGATATTCACATGTCTATATGATATGTACATAAGTCTATATGATATGCGCATAAGTTTATATGATATGCACATAAGTCTATATGATATGTACATAGGTCTATATTATATGTATATGTCTATATGATATGTACATAAGTCTATATGATATGTACATAAGTCTATATGATATGCACATGTCTATATGATATGCGCATAAGTCTATATGATATGCGCATAAGTCTATATGATATGTACATAAGTCTATATAATATGTACATAAGTCTATATGATATGTACATAAGTTTATATGATATGCACATAAGTCTTTATGATATGCACATAAGTCTATATGATATGCGCATAAGTCTATATGATATGCGCATAAGTCTATATGATATGGACATAAGTATATATGATATGCACAAAAGTCTATATGATATGTACATAAGTTTATATGATATGTGCCTAAGTCTATGATATGTATATAAGTCTATGATATGTACATAGGTTTATATGATATGCACATAAGTCTATATGATATGTACATGTCTATATGATATGCACATAAGTCTATATGATATGTACATAAGTTTATATGATATGTACATAAGTCTATATGATATGCACATACGTCTATAAGATATGTACATAAGTTTATATGATATGTACATAAGTCTATATGATATGTACATAAGTTTATATGATATGCACATAAGTCTATATGATATGTACATAAGTCTATATGATATGTACATAAGTCTATATGATATTCACATGTCTATATGATATGTACATAAGTCTATATGATATGTGCATAGGTCTATATGATATGTGCATAGGTCTATATATGTACATATGTCTATATGATATGCACATAAGTCTATATTATATGTATATGTCTATATGATATGTACATAAGTCTATATGATATGCACATACGTCTATATGATATGTACATAAGTTTATATGATATGTACATAAGTCTATATGATATCCACATAAGTTTATATGATATATACATAAGTCTATATGATATGCACATCTCTATATATGTACATAAGTTTATATGATATGCACATAAGTCTATATGATATCCACATAAGTTTATATGATATGTACATAAGTCTATATGATATGCACATCTCTATATATGTACATAAGTTTATATGATATGCACATAAGTCTATATGATATATATATATATGTCTATAAGATATGCACATAAGTCTATATAATATGCCCATAAGTCTATATGATATGCACATAAGTCTATATGATATGTACATTAGTTTATATCATATGTGAATTAGTCTATATGATATGTATATAAGTCTATGATATGCACATAAGTTTATATGATATGTATATAAGTTTATATGATATATGCATATGCACATAAGTCTATATGATATGTGCATGTCTATATGATATGTATATAAGTCTATATGATATGTACATAAGTTTATATGATATGCACATCTGTCTATATGATATGTACATAAGTTTATATGATATGCACATATGTCTATATGATATGTTTATGTCTATATGATATGAACATAATTCTATATGATATGTACATAAGTCTATATGATATGTGCATAAGTCTATATATGTACATAAGTTTATATGATATGCACATAAGTCTATATGATATGTACATAAGTCTATATGATATGCACATAAGTCTATATGATATGTGCATAGGTCTATATGATATGTGCATAGGTCTATATATGTACATATGTCTATATGATATGCACATAAGTCTATATTATATGTATATGTCTATATGATATGTACATAAGTCTATATGATATGCACATACGTCTATATGATATGTACATAAGTTTATATGATATGTACATAAGTCTATATGATATGTACATAAGTCTATATGATATGTACATAAGTTTATATGATATGCACATAAGTCTATATGATATGTACATAAGTCTATATGATATGTACATAAGTCTATATGATATTCACATGTCTATATGATATGTACATAAGTCTATATGATATGCACATAAGTTTATATGATATGCACATAAGTCTATATGATATGTACATAAGTCTATATGATATGTACATAAGTCTATATGATATTCACATGTCTATATGATATGTACATAAGTCTATATGATATGCGCATAAGTTTATATGATATGCACATAAGTCTATATGATATGTACATAGGTCTATATTATATGTATATGTCTATATGATATGTACATAAGTCTATATGATATGTACATAAGTCTATATGATATGCACATGTCTATATGATATGCGCATAAGTCTATATGATATGCGCATAAGTCTATATGATATGTACATAAGTCTATATAATATGTACATAAGTCTATATGATATGTACATAAGTTTATATGATATGCACATAAGTCTTTATGATATGCACATAAGTCTATATGATATGCGCATAAGTCTATATGATATGCACATAAGTCTATATGATATGGACATAAGTATATATGATATGCACAAAAGTCTATATGATATGTACATAAGTTTATATGATATGTGCCTAAGTCTATGATATGTATATAAGTCTATGATATGTACATAGGTTTATATGATATGCACATACGTTTATATATGTAATGTATATAAATCTATAAGATATGTACATATGTTTATATGATATGCAGTGTGCACATATGTCTATATGATATGTACATAAGTCTATATGATATGTACATAAGTTTATATGATATGCACATATGTCTTTATGATATGCACATAAGTCTATATGATATTCATATAAGTCTATATGATATGTGCATAGGTCTATATGATATGCACATAAGTCTATATTATATGTATATGTCTATATGATATGTACATAAGTCTATATGATATGCACATACGTATATATGATATGTACATAAGTCTATATGATATGTAAATAAGTCTATATGATATGTACATAAGTTTATATGATATGCTCATAAGTTTATATTATATGTATATAAGTGTATATGATATGCACATAGGTCTATATGATATGTGCATAAGTCTATATGATATGCATATAAGTCTTTATGATCTGTACATAGGTCTATATCATATGCACATAGGTCTATATGATTTGAATATTAGTCTATCTGATATGCACACAAGTCTATATGATATGCACATAAGTCTATATGATATGTGCATAGGTCTATATGATATGTGCATAGGTCTATATATGTACATATGTCTATATGATATGCACATAAGTCTATATTATATGTATATGTCTATATGATATGTACATAAGTCTATATGATATGCACATACGTCTATATGATATGTACATAAGTTTATATGATATGTACATAAGTCTATATGATATGTACATAAGTCTATATGATATGTACATAAGTTTATATGATATGCACATAAGTCTATATGATATGTACATAAGTCTATATGATATGTACATAAGTCTATATGATATTCACATGTCTATATGATATGTACATAAGTCTATATGATATGCACATAAGTTTATATGATATGCACATAAGTCTATATGATATGTACATAAGTCTATATGATATGTACATAAGTCTATATGATATTCACATGTCTATATGATATGTACATAAGTCTATATGATATGTACATAGGTCTATATTATATGTATATGTCTATATGATATGTACATAAGTCTATATGATATGTACATAAGTCTATATGATATGCACATGTCTATATGATATGCGCATAAGTCTATATGATATGCGCATAAGTCTATATGATATGTACATAAGTCTATATATATTATGTACATAAGTCTATATGATATGTACATAAGTTTATATGATATGCACATAAGTCTTTATGATATGCACATAAGTCTATATGATATGCGCATAAGTCTATATGATATGCGCATAAGTCTATATGATATGGACATAAGTATATATGATATGCACAAAAGTCTATATGATATGTACATAAGTTTATATGATATGTGCCTAAGTCTATGATATGTATATAAGTCTATGATATGTACATAGGTTTATATGATATGCACATAAGTCTATATGATATGTACATGTCTATATGATATGCACATAAGTCTATATGATATGTACATAAGTTTATATGATATGTACATAAGTCTATATGATATGCACATACGTCTATAAGATATGTACATAAGTTTATATGATATGTACATAAGTCTATATGATATGTACATAAGTTTATATGATATGCACATAAGTCTATATGATATGTACATAAGTCTATATGATATGTACATAAGTCTATATGATATTCACATGTCTATATGATATGTACATAAGTCTATATGATATGTGCATAGGTCTATATGATATGTGCATAGGTCTATATATGTACATATGTCTATATGATATGCACATAAGTCTATATTATATGTATATGTCTATATGATATGTACATAAGTCTATATGATATGCACATACGTCTATATGATATGTACATAAGTTTATATGATATGTACATAAGTCTATATGATATGTACATAAGTCTATATGATATGTACATAAGTTTATATGATATGCACATAAGTCTATATGATATGTACCTAAGTCTATATGATATGTACATAAGTCTATATGATATTCACATGTCTATATGATATGTACATAAGTCTATATGATATGCACATAAGTTTATATGATATGCACATAAGTCTATATGATATGTACATAAGTCTATATGATATGTACATAAGTCTATATGATATTCACATGTCTATATGATATGTACATAAGTCTATATGATATGCGCATAAGTTTATATGATATGCACATAAGTCTATATGATATGTACATAGGTCTATATTATATGTATATGTCTATATGATATGTACATAAGTCTATATGATATGTACATAAGTCTATATGATATGCACATGTCTATATGATATGCGCATAAGTCTATATGATATGCGCATAAGTCTATATGATATGTACATAAGTCTATATAATATGTACATAAGTCTATATGATATGTACATAAGTTTATATGATATGCACATAAGTCTTTATGATATGCACATAAGTCTATATGATATGCGAATAAGTCTATATGATATGCGCATAAGTCTATATGATATGGACATAAGTATATATGATATGCACAAAAGTCTATATGATATGTACATAAGTTTATATGATATGTGCCTAAGTCTATGATATGTATATAAGTCTATGATATGTACATAGGTTTATATGATATGCACATAAGTCTATATGATATGTACATGTCTATATGATATGCACATAAGTCTATATGATATGTACATAAGTTTATATGATATGCGCATAAGTCTATATGATTTCTCTGTTTGTGACTGCTCCATTTACTGTATGACCCATCTAGTATTATTTATGACCAGTCACACCCTCTGTATACTCACATATTTATACTTCACTCATTACAGCACATGATTGGTGGGTCCTTTTGTGAGTGAGACTAGTTTGGGATCTGTTTTCAGTTGTACATTTTACCATATTGCTCAGCATTGCTTCAGTACTGATGAAAGGAAGAAACTAAAAATCCTGTATTTCAATATAGAATGTTTGTCTAATAAAAAGGTAATACTGTGTACTGCAACACTAAATACTGTGCACTTCTCTTAGTATTTAGTAAATGGGTAAAAAGATATAAAACGCTGAATAAAATCACAGTTTGGTTTAAACTATAGGAACTCTTCTTGCCTGTAATCAGACGTAAAGAAGCATATACCAATTTAATGACAACGTTTATCATTTTCTAGTGGGATTATTTATGTAGAAAGAGATCATATGTACTAGCAGAATAGTTTTTACTCTATTCTTCAAACAAAATCAGTTTTAAAATATCAATTCTCCCAAAACTTTATATAAATAAATTAAACTATTTTTAACTAATGAAACATTTACAGTATAGTTTAAAGCAGATATCTTTAAACTTGGCCCTCCAGATGTTTTGGAACTACATTCCCCATGATGCTCAGCCAGCTGTTATGCTGGCTGAGCATCATGGGATTGGAAATGTAGTTCCAAAACCTCTGGATGGCCAAGTTTGAGGATGTCTGGTTTAAAGGGTCATAAAAGTGCAAAATTAAAATGCTCTGATATGTCCCAGCAGTTTATTATTGCACTATTGCTTGTATATAGCTATGTGGTTCACTTCTGTAAAGAGATTAAACACATAGCTAAAGTCAGCTTTTGAGTTGCAATGCATTACTGGGAGTTGTCTAAGCACATCTGGCGAGCCAATGACTTGAGGCATATGTGTATAGCCACCAGTCAGCAGCTAGCTGCCTCTGAGTCTGCTTTTAAACAAAATATACAGATAGAACAAAGTAACAGAAGTGAATGTTAATACAGTTCCATCTGAATCATGCAAGTATAATTTTGACTTTCATGTCCTTTATTTTTGTAGGATTATAGTTGCTAATATGGTTGGGCATCTGTCCTTCCCCCAGCCAAACAGATGAGGATAATGAAGGGATGTAGAAGACAAGGAGGCAGCAATGCTAATGGAGAACGTTGGCAGTAACGTAAGAAACCTAGATGTATTCTACAATGAGCTCAGGAGGAAATACCCTAATACCTTTACTGTTGCCACTGAGCTGGGTAAAGGGGACAAGGTGGTTCAGAGGTTACCTCAACTGGAGAAGACAACATCTGCATCTCCTCGGGGCATCTTACCCACATCTACCCTTCTGCCTCAGAGGTGGACCCCAGACAGCTTTCTTTACAAGGTCCAGCGGCAAAAAACACAAGGTGGAGAGAGGCAGGTAGCAGAGCCATCTCAGTGGAGTGGCACATCTGTCATTATCCAGGACAAGGTAGTCACTGTGCCAACGCTGAACAGAAGAGAATATCAGGAATCACATACCCGACCCTTGTTCATACTCCCCAGCCTACGATCTCAGGTTGAGAAAAACCAAGAAGAGTTGAGAAAAAGACTTGGTAACAGCAAAGAAAAAGGTCATGAGCCAGCATGTGACAAAGTCACTACAAAAAGACTGGATAGTCCTCATCTACAATCAGTAGAGGCCAGGGCATCTGGTGACAGCATTTCATCTAAACTGAGTACTCCTGGGGACAAAGAACACTCTGTGCTTAAACCAGATGCACTGGGCACTATCATGAAGGAACTTTTACCAAACAAAGCTGTCAGGTTAATAAATGAACCATCTAGAAACAGCAAACAGACCCTGAAGATAAATGGTGACGTACACGTCTTATTTTCCTCTCTATACATTTTATTGTCACTGTCCTTTAGCCAGGGAGAATGGCTCTTTAGGCATTAAAGACAGCTGCCTATAGTTGCCGCCACTTACATTCATACCTGCTTGGTTGGTTATGTGATTAACTATACAAACCTTATTCTCATACAATTTGTGTGCTGTCTATAGCAATCAGTTACAGGCTGCTCTTGGTGCTTTATAATCTTTAGATACATGGCATATGGAAGACCATGGCATGGGGCTAATATAACCTCTCTATGGGCACCAGATATAATCACACCCCTGTCTATTGTACCTGACTTAGCTCCTCTCTCCGTTTTATAATCAGGGATAAGATTAAATAAAGAACAGACATAGGGGCATATTTATTAAAGTCTGGCGGACCTGATTCGACAGTGCGGATCAGGTCCGCCAGACTTCGCTGAATATGGTGAGCAATACGCTCGCCGTATTCAGCATTGCACCAGCAGCTCACAAGAGCTGCTGGTGCAACGCCGCCCCCTGCAGACTCGTGGCCAATGGGCCGCCAGCAAGGGGGTGTCAATCAACCCGATCGTACTCGATCGGGTTGATTTCCGGCAATGTGTGTCCGCCTGCTCGGAGCAGGCGGACAGGTTATGGAGCAGCGGTCTTTGTGACTGCTGCTTCATAGCTGCTGTTTCTGGCGAGCCTGCAGGCTCGCCAGAAACACAGGGCATCAAGCTCCATTCGGAGCTTGATACATATGCCCCATAGAGGTCGATTACAATCTTTCAATATTTATTTTCTAATGTTGAAAAACCGGAACGGGGACGTTTTTTTCTTCCATTAACAAAGTGATCACAATCTTTCCTAGTCGAACAAATGGGTATATGAAGTTTGTATTTACAGTTGGATAGAGTGGTGCCCATGAGAAGTGTTAAACAGTATGAATGCTGTTGGTATACATGCATGATCGGTGTACTGGGCATTGTTCATCAATGATGTTTTTCATTTTTTTTGGAAAATTACAAAATATCTGGGCCTAGTCAGATCCTTTTAGCCGCTCATAGGTTATACCGCGATCTCTCTACACTGTTTATATAGTGGATAGAAACAAAAAGAACTAGTTGAGTGGCACTAATAAAAAGCTGAGGATATATGAATTACAGTCAAAGGAGGCTATTCAACCTAAATTATCTGTATAAAATATGAATCGGTTCTATTGCTTCAATAAAAAAAGGTTTATTACTCTAAACATATGATATAAATTACAATTCAGAATACTTTTCTAATAAAAATAGAAATAAAAATAGTTGTGGCCACAACATGTACAACATTATAAAATGTATATATAGTAGTTCCTGAATCTCTCAGGACAATGCAGACAAGCAAATAACATATACCTAGGTATCTTACCTTGCCTTTAGCCTTTGGCGCTCCTATTCTGTCCCCCTTGATTAGTAACCTTTAGCCTTTGGCGCTCCTATTCTGTCCCCCTTGATTAGCAACCTTTAGCCTTTGGCGCTCCTATTCTGTCCCCCTTGATTAGCAACCTTTAGCCTTTGGCGCTCCTATTCTGTCCCCCTTGATTAGCAACCTTTAGCCTTTGGCGCTCCTATTCTGTCCCCCTTGATTATTTACCTTTAGCCTTTGGCGCTCCTATTCTGTCCCCCTTGATTAGCAACCTTTAGCCTTTGGCGCTCCTATTCAGTCCCCCTTGATTAGTAACCTTTAGCCTTTGGCGCTCCTATTCTGTCCCCCTTGATTAGTAACCTTTAGCCTTTGGCGCTCCTATTCTGTCCCCCTTGATTAGCAACCTTTAGCCTTTGGCGCTCCTATTCTGTCCCCCTTGATTAGCAACCTTTAGCCTTTGGCGCTCCTATTCTGTCCCCCTTGATTATTTACCTTTAGCCTTTGGCGCTCCTATTCTGTCCCCCTTGATTAGCAACCTTTAGCCTTTGGCGCTCCTATTCAGTCCCCCTTGATTAGTAACCTTTAGCCTTTGGCGCTCCTATTCTGTCCCCCTTGATTAGTAACCTTTAGCCTTTGGCGCTCCTATTCTGTCCCCCTTGATTAGTAACCTTTAGCCTTTGGCGCTCCTATTCTGTCCCCCTTGATTAGTAACTTTTAGCCTTTGGCGCTCCTATTCTGTCCCCCTTGATTAGCAACCTTTAGCCTTTGGCGCTCCTATTCTGTCCCCCTTGATTAGCAACCTTTAGCCTTTGGCGCTCCTATTCAGTCCCCCTTGATTAGTAACCTTTAGCCTTTGGCGCTCCTATTCTGTCCCCCTTGATTATTTACCTTTAGCCTTTGGCGCTCCTATTCTGTCCCCCTTGATTATTTACCTTTAGCCTTTGGCGCTCCTATTCTGTCCCCCTTGATTAGCAACCTTTAGCCTTTGGCGCTCCTATTCTGTCCCCCTTGATTAGTAACCTTTAGCCTTTGGCGCTCCTATTCTGTCCCCCTTGATTAGTAACCTTTAGCCTTTGGCGCTCCTATTCTGTCCCCCTTGATTAGTAACTTTTAGCCTTTGGCGCTCCTATTCTGTCCCCCTTGATTAGCAACCTTTAGCCTTTGGCGCTCCTATTCTGTCCCCCTTGATTAGCAACCTTTAGCCTTTGGCGCTCCTATTCTGTCCCCCTTGATTAGCAACCTTTAGCCTTTGGCGCTCCTATTCTGTCCCTTTTATCCTCTATCTTGGTATCAGACAGATTGATTTGTCTTTCTAAGTATATTTTAATAAAGTCTAAAGCACAGTGTCGGTTCAACCATTGTTGTATAAAAAAAAAAATACAAATCGCAAAGGTATATTTGCAACTGTTTCAACACAGAGTAAAAATGCAATTGTATCGACAAATGTAGTAGTAACAATATTCAGCATATAGTGGATACAGAAATATTTCCGCTAAGTAGAATGTTCACTTGAATTACGTGGTCTCAAATATATGAGCAAGAAAACAAACAGTATTTTCAGAGCTCTGTATACCTCTTATATAATTTACTATTCCAGTATATCAGGGAAAGTTATAGTGATTCAGTGAAAGAGAGTGACTTTGTTGTTGAGTGTTCCCATAAAGAGATATATTTATAGTTTCTCTGTTTAAAAAGGTACAGAATTAATGTGTGAGTATCTCTCTTATTCACAATTTGGTGAAAAACAAAGTGTAGAAAAAAATTATGAATTTTCGGTTATGAGTGTCTAGACTTCTTAGATAAATCTTGATAAAGGCATACCAGTGCCGAAACGCTTAGAAGCTTGACTTGTAGACACTACCTGCATCTAAGAAGCTTAGACACCCATAACCGGTGTTCTATGGAGGTTACAACACACTATAAAGAAGAATCTGTGAAAACTATTCTCTGATAGGCTATATCCAGGTCAGATGACCAAGCTTTTAGATCCGGCAGTGAAGACGCTGTAAGTATCCCGCCATACATGCAAAACACTGTTGTGAGGAGTACACAAAATACAGCTAGGCAAGTCTGCCACACAGCTGAACACAACCCACTAAGCCTAGAGCAGAGGTCCGACGACACCCTTAAAATACCTGACCGGTCAGGAACCACTATTATCTACATATTTCAGGACATCACAGGACACTTTCGAGACTGATTACCAACAGAATTAACTCTCACATGGTGTATAAACACCCTTTTTTTAACAGACTATCTCACATGGTGGAAAATTCATCGCTTTTTTCTACACTTTGTTTTTCACCAAATTGTGAAAAAGAGAGATACTCACAGATTAATTCTGTGCCTGTTTAAACAGAGAAACTATAAATATATCTCTTTATGGGAACACTCAACAACAAAGTCACTCTCTTTCACTGAATCACTATAACTTTCCCTGATATACTGGAATAGTAAATTATATAAGAGGTATACGGAGCTCTGAAAATACTCACCTAGATTTAGAGTTTTGCGTTAGAAGGGGTGCGTTAGCTATGCATGTTTTTTTTCCCCTGCACCTTTTAAACAACGCTGGTATTTAGAGTTCTCTGAAGGGCTGCGTTAGGCTCCAAAAAGGGAGCGTACAGGCATATTTACCGCCACTGCAACTTTAAATACCAGCGTTGCTTACGGACGCGGCCAGCTTCAAAAACGTGCTCGTGCACGATATCCCCATAGGAAACAATGGGGCAGTTTGAGCTGAAAAAAACCTAACACCTGCAAAAAAGCAGCGTTCAGCTCCTAACGCAGCCCCATTGTTTCCTATGGGGAAATACTTCCTAAGTCTGCACCTAACATGTACCCCGAGTCTAAACACCCCTAACCTTACACCCCTAACCTTACCTAACCGCCCCCGCTATCGCTGACCCCTGCATTTTATTATTAACCCCTAATCTGCCGCTCCGTACACCGCCGCAACCTACATTATCCCTATGTACCCCTAATCTGCTGCCCCTAACATCGCTGACCCCTATATTATATTTATTACCCCCTAATCTGCCCACCCCAACGTCGCCGCTACCTACCTACACTTCTAAACCCCTAATCTGCCGACCGGACCTCGCCGCCACTATAATAAATGTATTAACCCCTAAACCGCCTCACTCCCGCCTCAAAAAACCTATAATAAATAGTATTAACCCCTAATCTGCCCTCCCTAACATCGCCGACACCTAACTTCAAGTATTAACCCCTAATCTGCCGACCGGACCTCGCCGCTACTATAAAAAAATGTATTAACCCCTAAAGCTAAGTTTAACCCTAACACTAACACCCCCCTAAGTTAAATATAATTTTTATCTAACTGATCGGAACAGCCAATAGAATGCAAGCTCAATCTGATTGGCTGAGCCAATCGGATTGAACTTGAATCTGATTGGCTGATTCAATCAGCCAATCAGATTTTTCCTACCTTAATTCCGATTGGCTGATAGAATCCTATCAGCCAATCGGAATTCGAGGGACCCTATCTTGGATAACTTAACTTAAAGGAACCTTCATTCGTCGGGAGTCGCCGGAAGAAGAGGATGGATCCGCGTCGGCTGCTTCAAGATGGTCCCGCTCCGCGCCGGATGGATGAAGATAGAAGACGCCGCCTGGATGAACATGTCTACCGGTCCGGATGTCCTCTTCTTGCCGAATAGGATGAAGACTTCTGACCCTCTTCTGGACGGATCGGTGATACCCAGCGTGGTGAAGATAAGGTAGGGAGATCTTCAGGGGCTTAGTGTTAGGTTTTTTAAGGGGTGTTTGGGTTAGATTAGGGGTATGTGGGTGGTGGGTTGTAATGTTGGGGGGGTATTGTATGTTTATTTAAATGCAAAAGAGCTGTTTTCTTTGGGGCATGCCCCGCAAAAGGCCCTTTTAAGGGCTTTTAAGGTAAAAGAGCTGTTAACTTTTTATTTTAGAATAGGTTAGGGCATTTTTTTATTTTTGGGGGCTTTGTTATTTTTTTAGGGGGCTTAGAGTTGGTGTAATTAGTTTAAAATTCTTGTAATCTTTTTTTATTTTTTGTAATTTAGTGTTTGTTTTTTATTGTAATTTAGTTTAGTTGATTTAATTGTAGATAATTGTAGATAGTTTAGTTAATTAATTTATTGATAGTGTAGTGTTAGGTTTAATTGTAACTTAGGTTAGAATTTATTTTACAGGTAATTTTGTAATTATTTTAACTAGGTAGCTATTAAATAGTTATTAACTATTTAATAGCTATTGTACCTAGTTAAAATAAATACAAAGTTGCCTGTAAAATAAATATAAATCCTAAAATAGCTACAATATAATTATTCGTTATATTGTAACTATATTAGGGTTTATTTTACAGGTAAGTATTTAGCTTTAAATAGGATTAATTTATTTAATAAGAGTTAATTTATTTCGTTAGATAAAAATTATATTTAATTTAGGGGAGTGTTAGGGTTAGACTTAGCTTTAGGGGTTAATACATTTATTATAGTAGCGGCGAGGTCCGGTCGGCAGATTAGGGGTTAAGAAGGGTAGGTAGGTAGGTAGCGGCGACGTTGGGGGGGCAGATTAGGGGGTAATAAATATAATATAGGGGTCGGCGATGTTAGGGGCAGCAGATTAGGGGTACATAGGGATAATGTAGGTTGCGGCGGTGTGCGTTCGGCAGATATGGGGTTAAAAAAATTTATTAGAGTGGCGGCGATGTGGGGGGACCTCGGTTTAGGGGTGCATAGGTAGTTTATGGGTGTTAGTGTACTTTAGAGCACAGTAGTTAAGAGCTTTATGAACCGGCGTTAGCCCATAAAGCTCTTAACTCCTGACTTTTGTCTGCGGCTTGAGTTTTGTCGTTAGAGTTCTAACGCTCACTTCAGCCAAGACTCTAAATACCAGCGTTAGAAAGATCCCATTGAAAAGATAGGATACGCAATTGACGTAAGGGGATCTGCGGTATGGAAAAGTCGCGGCTGGAAAGTGAGCGTTAGACCCTTTCCTGACTGACTCTAAATACCAGCGGGGGGCCAAAACCAGCGTTAGGACCCCCTAACGCTGGTTTGGACGGCTAACGCAGAACTCGTGTTTGTTTTCTTGCTCATATATTTGATTCAAATGAACATTCTACTTAGCGGAAATATTTCTGTATCCACTATATGCTGAATATTGTTACTACTACATTTGTCGATACAATTGCATTTTTACTCTGTATTGATACAGTTGCAAATATACCTTTGCGATATTGTATTTTTTATATAACAATGGTTGAACCAACACTGTGCTTAAGTCTTTATTAAAATAAACTATACGAGTCTTAGAAAGACAAATCGGTCTGTCTGATACCAAGATACCTAGGTATACGTTATTTGCTTGTCTGCATTGTCCTGAGAGAATCAGGAACTACTATATATACATTTTATAACGTTGTACATGTTGTGGCCACAACTATTTTTTTTTCTATTTTTATTAGAAACGTATTCTGAATTGTTATTTATATCATATGTTTAGGGTAATAAACCTTTTTTTATTGAAGCAATAGAACCAATTCATATTTTATACAGATAATTTAGGTTGAATAGCCTCCTTTGACTGTAATTCATATATCCTCAGCTTTTTATTAGCGCCACTCAACTAGTTCTTTATTTTTCATTTTTTTTGTTATGTTAAAAGCAGAGGCGTAGTTAGAGCAATTAGGGCCCTGGGCAAAAAATAGGGTGTGGTTATTAATTAGTTTAAAATATTTTTACTTTATATTAAATATAATTCTAATTCAGTACTAAATCTCTCTGGTAAAACCACTAAACCAATACAAGTAAGTTGTGAAATAAACACTTTAAAAAGAGTCTCTATTCTTTCCAAAGAATTTATTAGGAATCAATATATGTTAATAATAAGAGAAAGATTTACAGGTATATATACACATCTATTTTACAGCAAAACAGTCCAAATAATTAATACAGGGAAACTCTACTACAACCCCAATTTGTGCAACACTGCTAAAATAATCCTAGGAATATACTCAGCCAAATTCACCAATGTGTCCAAAATCAGCTATCCTTTCAGGAACATGATAAGAAAGAGAGAAATACAAAATGCAAAAGGTTTAAATTCCCAATATAAGAGGTCTATAGCCCTTGCTGATTTGCATAAAAGAAAAGGTAATGTAATTTTCCTTCAGGAGACACACTTCTGAAAAGGACGTGAGCCTAGATATTTAGGTACACATTACACCCAACATTTTCATAGCTCCTCGAAGTCAAAGAGATGTGGGGTTAGCATCCTGCTTCATAAAGATGTCCAATTTAAACTTATCCAATCCACCTCAGACACAGAGGGCAGATTTCTAGGGGTCTTTGGGCTTCCAAGAGGCAACCCAGTAACCCTGATTAATATTTATGTGCCCAATACCAAACAGCTTCCTTTTTAAAAAAAACTTTTAATAAAATTCTAGATTTCTCAAAGGGAGTCATCTTTATAGGTGGTGATCTAAATGTTACATTAAATCCCTCTTTAGATAGCTCTAACAGCACACGCGAACCTTCAAAACACATAACTAAATGTCTAGGGAAATTAATGAAAGATTGCAGTTTATATGATGTCTGGAGGTTCATATACCCTTCCAGAAGAGACTACACGTTTTTTTTCCACGCCGCATCGCTCATATAGTCGAATTGATTATATTATGACTAATCAAGATGGCCTAACAACTATACAGGCTTCAAAGATTGCACACACGACATGGTCAGACCACTCTGCGGTGATAACAAAAGTTAATTGGCCCAATACACCTATCCGCCCATTCATCTGGAAAATAGACGATTCCATACTGAATAACACTATAATGGCAGAAACAATAGACAATTCTCTGAAGGAATATTTTATAATCAATGCCCAAGCTGATAGTGACCCATTTATGGTATGGGAATCCCATAAATGTATGCGAGGTGAACTTATTAAGCTCAAAGCCCACATGAAGAAAAAAGCTAGGCAACATTATGAAAACCTCTCAAACACCCTATCTAGAATAGAATATGCACATAAGCAGGACCCACACAATGACAAAATATACTCAGACTTACAAAAAGCCAGAGAAGCTCTTAGAGACCTCTTAACTAAGGAATACAATCTATTGGCAGTGAAACTTAAACAACGCTTTTATTTTGAAAGTAATAGGAGTGGGAAATTATTAGCACGGCACTAAAAATTAAGAGACATAAAACCTATATACATGAGCTCACCACACCAGCTAAAAATAAAGTAAAGACGACCCGGATATCCTAGCCCAATTTGAAAATTATTACTCGAAGCTCTACAATATTGTAACCACAAATACCACTACAGCCACTATGACAGACATAGCATCATATCTCAGGGACTGCCAACTACCCCAGTTATCTGCTGAACAAACCAAAGATTTAGAGTCCCCAATAACAGCTGGAGAAATAGCTGCAGCTATTAATAACTTAAATTCAGGGAAATGTCCAGGCCCTGATGGTTATTCAGTACAATATTATAAAAAATACTCAACTACTCTCATACCACATATTTTATCGATCTTTGATAGAATAACGACTGAAACCCGTTTCCACCTAACATGCTAGAAGCACAGATTTCAGTACTCCCAAAACCTGGGAAACCGGCAGATGTCCCATCGAATTTCAGACCCATTTCGTTATTAAACGTAGATGTAAAAATCTATGCAAAAATTTTAGCAACCAGAATCAATAAATATCTCCCTGAATTAATTCATCTTAACCAAGCTGGCTTTGTGCCACGCAGAGAAACAAGAGATAACACAGTGAAAGCTCTAGATCTTATGGAATATGTCCAGACAAATCAAATCCCCACGATATTCTTCGGAATAGATGCTGAGAAGGCCTTTGATAGGCTTAATTGCTCCTTCCTACGTCAGACCCTCTCTAAATTTGGCTTTGGTGCCCAAATAATAACTAAGATCTTTGCTCTATATACATGCCCTTCAGCTAGGGTTAAGCTAAATGATTCGTTATCACAACCCATTTATATTGGAAATGGGACTAGGCAGGGTTGCCCCCTCTCCCCGCTTCTGTTTGTCCTTGCCATGGAAGTATTGGCTTCCAAAATACGCCATAATAATGATATTAAAGGTATTAAAATACGCGACACACAATATAAATTATCACTTTATGCGGACGATATCCTAGTGACACTTACACAACCCCTAATGTCCCTTAAAGCACTACAGACAGAATTAGATCTATATAGCTCACATTCTCATTTTAAGATCAACACCACAAAGTCGGAGATTATGGGGGTTGGGATGACCGATGAACACTTACAGTTAATTAATAATCGTTACAAATTCTCCATACAGAAAAAATCTCTAACGTATCTGGGAATACAAATAGCAAAGACACAAGAGGAACTTTTTACACTAAACTACATGAAGCTAAATAGTCTAAGATCTAGACTATACCATATTGAAAAAAAAAAATAAAAAAAAAAAATACATGAAACTGTTTAAAGAGCTACAAGCAGAAATTAATGGATGGAAACATAAATATCTTTCATGGTTAGGCTGCATTCATGCTTTCAAAATGTCGTTATTACCACATATTTTATATTTCTTCCAAACAGTACCTATCCCACTCTCAAAAGTTTACTTAAATAAACTACAAAATATCATAAACTCCTTTGTGTGGCAAAACAAGATGCCAAGGGTCTCGAAGAAGATTATGTATAGAGATAGGCATAACGGTGGTTTAAGTGTACCTAACATACTATACTATAAACAAGCATCCTTACTAAACAGAATCATAGATTGGTGCAAACATATTGAAGATAAAGAATGGGTGAGATTGGAACATGATTTAACAGACTCAAAAAATTTAGGTAACCAATGCTGGTTGGATAAAAAGCATAGAACATTAAATAGTTCACCCCCGAGCTTGGTACTAGAAACACTAGAAGCATGGGATCTCCTTTTGAAAAACAAAAAATATATCTCTTCAATTCCTTCCCCCCTGACCCCCCTGTTGGCGAATACCTCCTCCCCAATAGGGCATAATATGATCAGAACAGAGGACATGAATATACACAGTGGAATACCTATATATTCAGTATTAACAAATGGTAAAATGATGACAAAGGGGGAACTAATAGACAGGCATATATACACATGCCAGAACTGGTATGAACACTTCCAATTAACACATTTTCTGAACTATAATAAGTGCAACCCGGATATAACAAGACCACTTACTTTCTTTGAGAACATGTGTTATTCCTCAGGGGTCACGAAAAAAGGCCTATCACACTCATATAAACTAATTTTATCGGTACATTCCCAACAACCACCATCATACATTAAAACATGGGAGAATGAGCTACAGATCACCCTGTCACCAAAGGATTGGCAGATAATATTTCACCAAATGGGGAAAGCCCCATCTTCCATGAATATAACAGAGACCAATCTAAAAATATTAACTAGATGGTATTTGTCCCCAAAAAGGCTATCAAACATTTTTCCAAAGGCTAGCAAGCTATGTTGGAGGGGGTGTAACCAAGATGGTACACTCTCACATATTTTGTGGAGCTACCCATTGTTAGAACGATATTGGGAAGACATAAGACTAGAAATAGATAAACTATTGGGAACTCATTTAGAAAATAATCCATCTGTATTCTTATTTAATAGAACCCCCAAATTAAAATGTAAACTAAGATCAACACTGTTATATATTGCTCTGAGTGGGGCAAAACAACTAATCCCAAGGTTGTGGAAAAGTCCTAGAATTCCTTGTGTTCAGGAATGGAGAGAGCAGGTATCTAGACTAATATCTCTAGAAAAATACCACTACCAGCAAACCAACCGCCTTGAAGAATATTACTCTATTAGATTTATATGGGAAGAATATACAGAGGCAATAGTGGTATAATACAGCAGGGTTTATTGGACTTCAAATGTGTAATGAGAATGATGTAAGGGATTAAACACTACTCTGGAGGGTAAAATGGAAAAATGTGCTCTAGAACTATTATATACCCTAGTAATGTAAAGAACTATGTCGCTGTAACAATTTTGGAATACTGTTGTTATATAAGAAGTCAGGAAATGATTGTATAATTATTTTGTTGTTTATTTTGAATTCTGTACCTTTTGAAAACCAAATAAAATAAATAAATAAATAAAACTTAAGATAGATACGATATAGCTATTAGTTGTTTTGTAGCTATCTTGGGTTTTATTTTATAGGTAAGTATGTATTTAGTTTTAAATATGAATTATTTAGGTAACACTTGGAAGGCTTATTTAGATTTATTTTAATTATATTTAAGTTAGGGGGTGTTATGCTTAGGGTTACATTAGGGTTCGGGTTAGGTTTAGGGGTTAATATATTTATGTAGTGTTAGTGATATGGGAGGCCAGAGGTTTAGGGGTTAATAACTTTAGTATAGTGGCGGCGACATTGGGGGCGGCAGATTAGAGGATAATAAGTGTAGGTAGGTGGCGTTGATGTTAGGGCCAGCATATTAGGGGTTAATAAATTTATGTAGGTGGCGGCGATGTTGGGGCGGCAGATTAGGGGTTAATAACATTATGTAGGTGGCGGCAGATTAGGGGTTATTAATATTATGTAGGTGGCGGCGATGTTGGGGGCAGCAGATTAGGGGTTAATAACATTATGTAGGTTGCGGCAATGTCGGGGGCGGCAGATATGGAGTGTTTAGACGTGTTTTTTTATGTTAGGGTGTTAGGTTTTTCTCTTTCTTTCCCCATAGACATCAATGGGCCTGCGTCACGGAGCTTTTGTTTCCGCAATCGCAGGTGTTAGGCTTATTTTTTGCCGGCTCTCCCCATTGATGTCTATGGGGAAATCGTGCATGAGCACGTCAAAGCAGCACTTGTATTTGGGTGAGGTGTGGAGCTCAATGCCACAATATTACCCACGCAAGCCGGGTTTTTTAAAACCTGTAATAGCAGCGCTACAGGGAGGTGAAATACCGCCGCTTTTGTGGCGGTCATTAATTTCCCTATATCGCTCAAAACTCGTAATCTAGCTGATAGTGTTTTTTTCTTTTTAGGAAGGATATTTAATGTACTGGATATTAATATTGCATAGAAGACAGTACCCATGGCTTTTTTCGTTTTAACAAAGTGAGGTTTTTCAGCTTTGCATTGTGTAAAGCTTGTTGTTCGGAATTGACAGATTTTTAAAAATTGCAGCTACACCGTAACAAATATACTGTTAATAAAGAACATGGTTTCTAGAGTGCAATTGCGATATTAGAGGTAAAACGCGTTCAGTACAGTGTGAACTTCTAGTGAGTGTACAAATACAATATTAAAAATGCATTTAATTCCAAAAGACAAGCAGAAAAAAATGCACTTTTGTAAAATTATTAATAACCAATTCCCTTATAGAGGTTAAAGGAGCAAAAAAAGTGTGTGTGTGGGGGGGAACTATTCACGTGAAAACCCGATCGCATATTCCCAAGTGCACTAACCTGACATGAAAATATGAATATTTCACATTCCAATGCTCTTCACATAGCAGAATATGCTCTATTTATTCATAAATATGTATCTCATATATACAATAAAGGATAATTTTATTTTATTTTATTTTTAAAAAAAGAAAAAAAAAGAAAGAGAGAAATAGAGAGTATTTCCCAATTTTTTTCTCATTTCAAAGGGGTTTGGCCTAGCACATGCCAGTCAAGGCTAATGGGAGTGTCTTTAATTAAACACCTAGTTCAGAGAGAAAGGTGTATCTGGGGGAAGGGATTTTAATAACAGCTAGGTCAGTAAGCTATGTCACCACTTTCCTTGACTTCTCTTCTCCTATGTTGCCCCATTTTCTAGTTATACCCACTAGTACAGAAGAACACGGTGGGAGCAAAAAGCTTACAGGGAAAATTCTCCCACCATCCCTTCGGAATATCATTCCCTCGGCGATACGAGCTCTTCTGTATTTTCCTAGGACTGTCAATTCCTAGTCTAACTTTATACAATTCATTAAAAAATTCATTTAAAATTATATATAGAAACACAAAATCCTATGCTAAACCCCATTATCAAAAGTTATACAATGGTCTTAAAATTGGGAAAAATGTAAAGTTCATGTATGAGTGCGTGAGTGTGGGAACACTAGATGGGTATGCGTGTAGTAAAATCTTTATTAATAAAGTGTGAATTGTGCCTGTAAAACAAAAGTTATAATGGTTCACTGAAGTTTGTTGTCGTCATCTTTTGGCATCTGGTCCTTGCTTGTGCCTTACCAATCACCTCTCTTTGAACCCCTTAGTTTTTTTCAGGACCCTCAAAGAAATGAAAAGAGATTAAAACCAGGCATATATTTACTTCACCCTACAACACTCCATCTGCAGTAGAAACCACATTCACAGTTATTAACTTCAAGTTAGGATGTGCCTCTATCATTGCATCATCCCACTCGCCCCCTTACTTAAACTTATGTTGCTTGTCCTATATGATTATTTCCCCCTTTATGCTATATATTATTTTGGCCTAATGCCCCATTTTACATCTCCATTGTGATACATTTTATACTTATTTAATTTGTCCAACTTCACCATCATAGATTCTTGGTTAGATCAGTCCTGATGACACCTGAAAAACAACAATCTATAATATGTGTTATTGGGAAAAGCTGGAAGGAAATGTGAGAAGCCTTCTATCTTCATTGGTTTTCTTCCTGCAAGATAAGACTTCAGACAGTTGGATTTTATTGCGTGTGGCCCCCCCAAAAGTAATCACAATGGAGGTATCTGTTTTTTTAGAAAGAAAATGCACCAATTAACCATGCATTCTAAATATTGGCATATTTAAAACTTAATAATAAAAACACTTAAAATGATTAATTGAACTTAAAACTAAAGTACACATTACATGATACAAATGAACTGCAAACAAAATATGCTTATAAACAAAAAATAATGATTTAATTTGAGCACTCTTTAGAAACCCAATTTCATCTCTCATTCTCCTGTTTTTTTTTTTTTTAAATATTTTTTTTTATTGAGGGTAATAAAATATACAACAAACAGGTTACTCAATGAAAAGAATACATACATAATGACCAGCATACCCGTCTCTATGTGTAATAGATCAGTTAGGGAGTAACCTCTCCGCTACCCTCTATTTTTGTCTCCTCTAGGATTGCTCAGGCCACTTTTGGACCCTCAAATACCCACCATTTTAACTGAGGGGTTTTGCGCACTATAGACCACTTTTGGGCCTATATTTGCCAATAGCTTAGAATATACAAACATATTTGTAAATGAGGGGGGGGGGGCGGTGTAGAAAAAAAATAAATAAATATTACTGAGACATTACCACACTAAATAAAGCTGCGATGCATTATGCTAAGGGTCAGAGAAGGCAAGGGGGAAAACTTTTTCTCTAAAAGAGTGAGTTAGAGTTCAAAATGGATGGCAACATATAAATATCTAGGGAAACAGTAGAAGAGTTCACACACATTACATTAGGATGCACATATTTCTCAAATCCGTAGGTCAACTAAAGTATTAGGAGGAAGTTTGTTAATTAGTGATCTCTTAGGAACTGAACATATCATCAAGGTTTCATCATATTCATGACGATCATCTTTAACAAAGTATAAAAGTTTCATGCTGCTCCATGGGTAAAGAACATTCATACAGCCATTATTACGCCTCTAAACAAGAACAAATAACAGAGATAGAGATAACACACATTGTTAGGCAATTAAGCAGTTACACAATTAACATTAGATCTCCACTAGCCCTAGACATACTATATAAAGCAAAGGGGGTTAGTCGCGCAGACTGAGGGGAAAGCTTAAATGCTGCTGCAACAGACAGCTCCTCATGTTTTGGTACAAATTAATTGGATTGCATCGGGTGACCCCCACTACTATCTCTCTATCAGATGTGTGAGCGTGTTATAGTACATATACATGGGAAACAAATATACGCCTGCGAGTATTTCTCTTTCAACCATTCAGTGGGGTTTAGTGATAAAACCTATGGAGCTGTGGGGAAGTTACACTCGTGTGCTCTGCAATATATTTTTTATTTCCTCTCCTGTATTCTAATGTCTAAGACCAGGACCTGCGTCATTAGCAGAGTAATATAGCGGTTAGACATTGCCACCCAGTAACAGACAAATAGTTAGACCCTGCTTAGACGCTGCTTCCGGGTGGTAAATCGCCATAGAACAAGCCACTGAGCTGTTGTTCGTTCCTGGTAGAGCGCTTCTCTCTTTGTATGCAAATAGTTAGACCCTCCAATGAATCCATAGTGCCTGGAAAATATGGAGCTATCCAGTAATCTTAACAGACAGCTATGATGTATTAACATTATATAGCTATGTACATGTGCTTAACTGTTTAAGGTAAAAGCAAGAAGTAGGTGCTGTCCTGGAAAAGCGTCACACAATAATAAAAGATGGCAACTGGTTCTGAATAGATAGCTGTGTCTACAGAACAAATAACACCTCTCTAAGAGGTGATGAAACTGGGAAAATTAGAAAGTTATATACTATATGTCCTCATCGTAATTTGTATACATGTTCCCCAAGTCCTACTCCTTCAACAGAGTCTTTAGGTAAAGTCTCAGGCCTAAAGGCCGCCATTATAGAGTATGAGCGTAATTATTTGGGATGTATTTCCTTGTCCTGTCATCTGTAGCCGGGAGGTCAACATGAGAGCAGTCTAAGGGCTTCATATAGAAAGTAGAAAGTATATATGCCAGACAGACGGTGCCCCGGCTTTAGCATATTGTAAGATTGGGAGTGGGTGCATAGAAGCAGGAGGCAGTCCTCGATTGGGGATCTGGCAATATGCCTTCATAAATACTTTGGATGGTAATCTGCAGTGTAAAGGAAGCCTCTGGGTAAGTAGCTTGCAACAACATTATCTCTCACAGTGTCGACAATATTGCTCCACCACGCATAGGTGCTGTATACAGAGACAGCTCACCCCACTTGCATACGAGCAAAACCATCCCCGTTCAGGTGGGACCGGATAATCTGAACAACCTCAGGAGGGCAATGGCTCCCAGACCGGAGTCCCCAGAAATATTGATAGCGGTCCCAGCAGGGTACGTACATGTCTCTGGAGGTAGCAAAGGGGTAGCAGAGTCCCATTCTGTGGTCCGCTCTCGCCGGTGTCAGCAACGGAGTCTCCGGCCGGGGCCTTGTAAGGGCCGCGTTGTCCAGTTGCTCCAGTACTGCACCATGTTCCTCAGCAGTGGTAGCGCTAGACATTCGCGCCGCTTGGATTTTGCTCACGAAAGCGTCGAGTCTGTCGCAGATCTTTCTCCCGTGCTCCTCCAGCAAAGCTTTGATGCTGGTATACAGGACTTGTGTCTCCATGTCGGGCAGCAGCACACTCCTCCCCTCAGGGAGCCTCTCCACTGATCCTCAGCTCAATATTATAAAGGCGACCTCCAATTCTTTATCCACACATCACAGGGCTTTTGCTGTAGTTTTGCCCTTAGGCATTAATAGAGCAGTATAAATATATAGAGTAAAATGACATTTTACAGAGATTAGGTCAGGAGCTCCTGAATATTGCGACCTGTAGCTTTGGCGGATAGCTCCGCCCCCCCCCCCATTCTCCTGTTTTGTTGTTTGAGTTCCCAATAACTTAAGTTGACTTTCTTGCTTATATCATTTGGCTTCAGCCTCCAATTTTTATACTTACTTTCTCCTCTGTTAATATCGCCATTTAAATTCCTGTATCTCTCCAGTTTCCTTTATTTGATCCTCTACTATTCTGATATCCCCAAACATGTCTCCTGTTGCCCCTCTCTGATTCCTGTCTGTGAATATTCAGATTGTTCTCCATTGACTGTTTTACTGCAGAAATTGCCTTAATGGTGTCTCAAACTGACCCAAATGTATTCAAATGTATGCAAATGGACATGGTAGCTTCCCTGCCCCCACAAGGCCCCCAAACCTCCAGGGCCAGGACCCAGGGGCGGAACTACAGGGGGTGCAGAGTTCGCAATTGCCCAGCTTCAAAAAAATAAATAAAAATTTTTTTAACAATAAAAAAATGTTGACCTTCCACTGCCTGCTCTGATATCATGTGAGTGTGACATGATGCTTCACTAGTGTCTCTGACTACAGGGGTTAGTGTTTCTGTTTTACCCATTGGTGTTTATGTATGTGTGTGTGTGTGTGTATGTATGTGACTGTGTGTGTATTTATGCATGTATATGTATGTGTGTATGTTTGCGGAACCAGCAAATTACAGACCTTGTTACTACAGCATGGGGGGGGGGGTAAACAGTGTCACTATACAGTACCACTATATACAGTACGGGGGGCTGGACTATGTCACAGACTACTGTGGTCACTTTATAAAGTACTGGGGCAGGTAGAGTCAGGCCAGCCATCTCACCGGCAGATTACAGACTGTGTCACTGACTCACTATATACAGTACTGGTGGGTTAAACAGTGTCACTATATACAGTAATAGGGGGTCAGACCATCTAACAGACTGTGGGCACAGGGTACCTCCTTTTGCAGATATGTAATCTGATTCACATTTTTTTCTGTGTTATATGTAAAAAAAAAAAAAAAAGATATGTATCAAATTCACTTTTTTTTTTGTGGGGGGGGACCCTTCTTAGATTCTTGCACCTGGGCCTTGTGGTTTCTAGTTACGCCACTGCCAGGACCCCTAACATCAAGGGCAGAGACAGGGCCCGCAACCTCCAGGGCCAAGGCCAGACCCCATACTCCATTGCCCTCACACCAACAGACCCCCGACAGGACCCCCCCATACTTTAGGGCCCCCAGGCAACAAACCCCAGATCCAGGCACTAGGCCCCCACTCTGGGGCAGGGCCCCCACTAAACACACACTTAACTGCTTAGTTACTGATACGGCAGCTGTCAACCTCAGCTTAAGCAGCACACCAGGAGCCAATGGAGATACCATTTGTGGGCCCCCCTAAATGCTGGGCCCTTGGTCCAGGTTCTATTTGCCCGGCTGATCAGTCTGCCCCTGGTTAAAAGTTTTTTTCTTATTAATTTTTAATTCGTTAAGAAAACCTTGTCTTCTGCTATGGCGTGATTTTCATCTAAAATAAAGAACGATGCAGGAGCATAAGAATAAAGTGTGCGCAACTTATCTTCTAAAATGCGATTTTAACAGTTCGTACACTGTAGATCAAGAAATAAAAGTTCCAAACCTCACTGAACAGAACAAGATTTGTCTTTGCCAAATACCAATTACTGTAAGAAATCAAAACATAATTTTTGGGACCTTTGTTTAATGTAGAAACCTCTGCGACTGATCTCAGTTGTCAATAAACAAAAAGTAACCGCAAACTATTTAATTCTAATATCAAATATGTAATTGCAGATAGAAATACCGTTTATAAAGATGTAACTTGGGATCACGTAAATACGAGTATGAAATAAAAGGAAAGCTTGTGAGAGCATTTGCTAAACGCCATTTCTAGTGTAGTGATCGTGATTTCCTGTAGATCTCATTGGTTATAGATATCACATATCTGTCTATACATATGTAACTGTCTGTCCCTCCCACTATCGGCAGATTATAAAATAGTGCTAAATATAAAGGTACAACATGAAACACAATTTTTTTTCTTTCTTGATTCTCATAGAGCAAGTGATTTTAAAGGGGCATATTTATCAAGCTCTGCCAGAAACAGAGGTTATGAGGCAGCAGTCTAAAGACCGCTGCTCCATAACCTGTCTGCCTGCTATGAGGCGGCGGACAGAAATCAACCCGATTGAATACGATTGGCCCCGAATCTGCAGGGGGCGGCTTTGCATCAGCAGTTCACAAGAACTGCTGGTGCAATGATAAATGCCGACAGCGTATGCTGTCGGCATTTATTGATGTGCAGCGGACATGATCCGCTATATCGGATCATGTCCACTCGCACCATCATAAATAGGCCCCCAAGTAGTGCATTGCTGCTCCTTCAACAAGGATACCAAGAGAATGAAGCAAATTATATAATAATGGTAAATTGAAAAGTTGTTTAAAATTGTATGTTCTACCTAAATCTTGATAGAAAAAAATTGTGTTTCATGTCCCTTTAATAAATTTAGACTATATATTTATATACGCCTAAATCTGTCTAAAATGGCGTCTGTGACCATTTCAGAGTGTATTGAACATGTCCAAGATAATACTGGAAAACAGATACGCCAGTTTTACACTTTATCAATGTCCTTTGTGTGTTGAATTTGATGTGCCCATTTTGTTGCTGAAATAAAGTGCAAGGCTTGTGATTGGGTGATTATAATCACTGTAGCCATAGCGATACATGGACCGTATGGGCAATTCCAATATGAACTTGTTCCATTACAGAAATGGTGGTATTGCTTGTATTGTGATCACTCAGCACCTGATGAACAGGATCAGACAGATTGTAATCAACCCCATACACAGTAACATGCCGGCATATAGCGGGGCACACTTATGTAGTCTCAGGGAGGGGCGCATACTTCTGGCCTATGAAAGGATGACTACTCAAACTCCATGCTTCTCTCTCTTATAGGTGCTTGCCTCTCAGACAGTGACTCTGGGGTTTCTGTGTGTGCACCAATTAAAGTGCTCAGGTAATCTGTTTAAATTCATTCCAAATACAGTGATAATGTCATTTAGTAAACCTGTGCTCAGAGGTTAAATAAAATGTATCTGTACTCCAGATAAGAATACAGCTGATGAGCCAATCGGAAGCAGGCATACATGTGTATGCTCCAGTCATTGGTTGTATACTCATCTGGAACAGAATGGGGGGGAGCAGGTGTGGTAGCTTTGACTATATGCTAAACCCATTTGAAGGTGTGAAACACATAGTAAAAATAAAATACTTTAACAAAATAAAGGGGCATTGTAGTGGAAACCAAAATGTTCCAATGTTTAGAACAAGCTCTGTTAGTGATGTAGCAATAAATGGAAAAATAATAGAAATATAAACATAATTAAAGGAAAATATAACTGATAATCAGTTAGCACTGTATCTGCCAAGGACTTACTCAGTTGCTTGTAAGCCAAGGGCCAGTACAGAGGACCAAGGGCCAGTAATGAGGAGCTAAGGGCCAGTAATGAGGAGGGGTAAATCACACTCCCTTACCCTGATGCCACAAAAAGGTAAATATTACATGAGACAGCTAGATAATCAGCCATTGGCACCCTCAGATGTTAGCAAGGTCTATAGTATCCACTACCCTCACCTAGAGAGTAAATGATACGCATGCATGTGGTGCTGCAACATGCTGTCTTCCTAACTAATCCATGCTCTTTACCTTTAAGGATGAAATCAAGAAGTGCCCACGGGCCGCCAGCAGCAACTGACATCATCAAAAAGTTCTCAGCCAATCCCAAACCAGCTCACGGACCAGTCAAAGCTGATCACACCGTCATAGCGAGTATTAAGTAAGTATTTTTATTAAATAAATACATATTTATATATAAAATCATTTTATAGCAATATCAGTGAGTTACTGAATCAATTAGACCCCCAAAAAGTTCTCAGCCAATTCCAACTCAGCTCACGGACCCGTCAAAGCTGATCACAATGTCATAGCAAGTATTCAGTAAGTTGTTTATTAAATATAAATATATATATATATATACATATACCCTCACCCGCCACTTTATTAGGTACACCTTGCTAGTACCGGGTTGGACCTCCTTTTGCCTTCAGAACTGCCTTAATTCTTCATGGCATGGATTGCACAAGGTGTTGGAAACATTCCTCAGACATTTTGGTCCATATTGACATGAAAGCATCACGCAGTTGTTGCAGATTTGTCGGCTGCACATCCATAATGCTAATCTCCCGTTCCATAACATCCCAAAGGTGCTCTATTGGATTGAGATCTGGTGACTGTGGAGGCCATTGGAGTGCAGTGAACTCATTGTCCTGTTCAAGAAACCAGTTTGTCCAATTTTGGTGAGCCTGTGTGAATTGTAGCCTCAGTTGCCTGTTCTTAGCTGACAGGAGTGGCACCCGGTGTGGTCTTCTGCTGCTATAGCCCATCTTCTTCAAGGTTCAATGTGTTGTGAGTTCAGAGATATTCTGTATACCTTCGTTGTAACGAGTGGTTATTTGAGTTACTGTTGCTTCCTATGATCTCAAACCAGTTTTCCCATTCTCCTCTGACCTCTGACATCAACAAGGCATTTTTGTCCACACAACTGCCGCTCACTGAATATTTTGTCTTTTTTGGACCTAGAGATGGTTGTGCATGAAAATCCCAGTACAGTAGATCAGCAGTTTTTTAAATATTCAAATCAGCCCATCTGGCACCAACAACCATGCCACGTTCAAAGTTACTTAAACCCCCTTTCTTCCCTATTCTGATGCCTGGTTTGAACATCAGCAAGTCATCTTCACCACGCATAGATGCCTACATGCATTGAGTTGCTGCCATGTGATTGGCTGATTAGCAATTTGTGTTACCAAGCAATTGAACACGTGTACCTAATAAAGTGGCCGGTGAGTGTATATATATATATATATATATATATATATATATATATATATATATATATATATATATATATATATATATATATATATATATTGAGTAACTAGACCCCCAGAAAGTTGTAGACGTGTCATAACTTGTGCTGCACTTATCCTTTATCTGCTTGCTTCCCAGGTTTAGTTTTTGTCACCAACCTCACTTATATCTTTATATCTGAGAATGTAGTGCTTTTTTAATGATATCCAATTTCTGTTTTGGTTTTCATGGAATGTAGCGTTTTTTTAGTTTTTATTTCAGAAGAAAGTATGAATCAAATAATAATAAAATAAAAATCTGTAACCTAATATACACCTAGATTTAGAGTTCTGCGTTAGCCGTCAAAAGCAGCGTTAAGGGCCCCTAACGCTGCTTTTTACCGCCCGCTGGTATTTAGAGTCAGCCAGGAAAGGGTCTAACGCTCACTTCCAAGCCACAACTTTTCCATACCGCAGATCCCCTTACGTCAATTGCGTATCCTGTCTTTTCAATGGGATCTTCCTAATGCCAGTATTTAGAGTCTTGGCTGAAGTGAGCATTAGATCCTCTACCGACAAGACTCCAGCCGCAGAAAAAAGTCAGTAGTTAAGAGCTTTCTGGGCTAACGCCGGTTCATAAAGCTCTTAACTACTGTGCTCCAAAGTACACTAACACCCATAAACTACCTATGTACCCCTAAACCGAGGTCCCCCCACATCGCCGCCACTCTAATACATTTTTTTAACCCCTAATCTGCCGACCGCACACCACCGCCACCTACATTATCCCTATGAACCCCTAATCTGCTACCCCTAACATCGCCGACACCTACATAATATTTATTAACCCCTAATCTGCCCCCCCAACGTCGCCGCTACCTACCTACACTTATTAACCCCTAATCTGCCGACCAGACCTAGCTGCTACTCTAATAAATGTATTAACCCCTAAACCGCCTCACTCCCGCCTCAAAAACCCTATAATAAATATTATTAACCCCTAATCTGCCCTCACTAACATTGCCGACACCTAACTTCAAGTATTAACCCCTAATCTGCCGACCGGACCTCGCCGCTACTCTAATAAATGTATTAACCCCTAAAGCTAAGTCTAACCCTAACCCTAACACCCCCCTAAATTAAATATAATTTTAATCTGACGAAATAAATTAAATATTATTAACTAAAGTCTTCCTATTTAAAACTAAATACTTACCTGTAAAATAAACCCTAATATAGCTACAATATAACGAATAATTATATTGTATCTATTTTAGGATTTATATTTATTTTACAGGCAACTTTGTATTTATTTTAACTAGGTACAATAGCTATTAAATAGTTATTTACTATTTAATAGCTACCTAGTTAAAATAATTACCAAATTACCTGTAAAATAAATCCTAACCTAAGTTACAATTAAACCTAACACTACACTATCAATAAATAAATTAAATCAATTAACTACAAGTACCTACAATTAAATAAACTAAACTAAATTACAAAAACAAACAAACACTAAATTACAAAAAATAAAAAGATTACAAGAATTTTAAGATAATTACACCTACTCTAAGCCCCCTAATAAAATAACAAAGCCCCTCAAAATAAAATAAAAAACCCTACCCTAATCTAAATTAAAATAGTTAACAGCTCTATTACCTTACCAGCCCTTAAAAGGGCTTTTTGCGGGGCATGCCCCAAAGAAATCAGCTCTTTTGCCTGTAAAAAAAACACAATACCACCCCCCAACATTACAACACACCACCCACATACCCTACTCTAACCCAAACCCCCCTTAAATACCACTATTTACCCCCCTGAAGTATCTCCCCACCTTGAGTCGTCTTCACTCGAGCACCGATAGACCAAAAGAAGACATCCGGAGCGGCAGAAGTCTTCATCCTATCCGGGCAGAAGAGGACATCCGGACCGGCAGACATCTTCATCCAAGCGGCATCTTCTATCTTCATCCATCCGACGAGGAGCGGCTCCATCTTCAAGACCTCCGGCGCGGAACATCCTCTTCCTACTGACAACTACCGACGAATGAAGGTTCCTTTAAGTGACGTCATCCAAGATGGCGTCCCTCTAATTCCAATTGGCTGATAGGATTCTATCAGCCAATCGGAATTAAGGTAGGAAAAATCTGATTGGCTGATTGAATCAGCCAATCAGATTCAAGTTCAATCCGATTGGCTAATCCAATCAGCCAATCAGATTGAGCTCGCATTCTATTGGCTGATCGGAACAGCCAATAGAATGCAAGCTCAATCTGATTGGCTGATTGGATCAGCCAATCCGAATGAACTTGAATCTGATTGGCTGATTCAATCAGCCAATCAGATTTTTCCTACCTTAATTCTGATTGGCTGATAGAATCCTATCAGCCAATCAGAATTCGAGGGATGCCATCTTGGATGACATCACTTAAAGGAACCTTCATTCATCGGTAGTCGTCGGATGGCCCCCCCCCAAAAAAAGTTTTTTTTTTTGCAAACTGGGTACTGGCAGACAGCTGCCAGTACCCAGTTTGCAAAAAAAAAACACGTTTTTTTTTTATTTTTTTGACGTTTTTTCTGTAGTGTAGCTTCCCCCCCACAGACTAACCCCCACCACCTTACTGATGTTTTTTTTATATATATTCCCCCCCCATTTTTTCATTTTTGTGCACCTATTTTCTGTAGTGTAGCGATTCCCACCCGCTCCCTCCCCATGCACGTGCCCGCTCCCACCCCCCGTGCACGTGCACGCGTCCGTGCGCGCCTCCGGACATCCCCGCCCACGATCCCGCCCCCCTCCAGATCAGCAGGGCCATCGATGGCCGCCACCCGCCTCCCATACCGGCTCCCACCCACCAACGAAAAGAGCCACCGATCTCCGGTTGAGAGAGGGCCACAGAGTGGCTCTCTCTGCACCCGATGGCTTAAAAATGTTATTGCAGGATGCCTCGATATCGAGGCATCCTGCAATAACCGGAAAGTAGCTGGAAGTGATCAGGATCGCTTCCAGCTGCTTTCCAGACCGAGGACGTGCAGGGTACGTCCTTGGTCGTTAACTGACTTTTTTTTAAGGACGTATCCAGCACGTCCTCGGTCGTTAAGGGGTTAAATAAGAAACATAAAGTTATTTATGTTGTGAGACCATTAAGATACTGTGGGATCCATTTATTAATGTGCGGTCGGACATGATCCTATATAGCAGATCATGTCCGCCGCACATCGATAAATGCCGACAGCATATGCTGTCAGCATTTATCATTGCACCAGCAGTTCTTGTGAAATGCTGGTGCAATACCAACCCCTGCAGATTTGCGGCCAGGGGTGTCAATCAACCCGATCGTATTCGATCGGGCGGATTGCTGTCCGCCACCTCAGAGGTGTCGGACGAGTTAAGGAGCAGCAGTCTTAGGACCGCTGCTTCTTAACTTCCCATTCAGCCGGAACTGAAGCGGAGTGGGTCGGAGGCAGCATCCGCTGCTTCATAAATAGACCCCCTTATATGTATCAGTATACAGTGAGCAGCCCCCCAGCCAATATACTCAGTTTATGCCATGCCAAAATAAGAACAAAACCTGATTCAACAAATGTTTACAGTGTGAGCAGCGTATATCATAACTCCCTCCCCCTCTTATGCCATCCAATAATAAAACTATAAATAAATGGTCCCTGAATGATTGGATGACCATTTGATGATTCCATGACATAATGTGACAAATATATGCAGCTAATATGAGATTAAAGTGTTGGGGTATTTTTTTTTATCCCTGTTTCACTATAGATATTCTAATAATAAATTAAATTATATGTGTATAACTGCATGCAGTTAATATAACACTCCAGGATAAATTCTAATCTCCCTAAAAGCCTTTTTCTACATCGGAATAATCATAATGAGAATATTAACACAATTTTCATATTCAAAAAATAATGTATTGGATGTCAGCTTTGGTTTTGACAATCCATCGATAACAAGTTATAAACTAAATATCAACAACAGAAACTAATTCACAAGCCAGAGACACTTGATAAATGCACCCACAGATCGACCAATAATACACATCAACTAAACAATAACAATATCAGCCACCGATCTCTGCATGCTCAGACCCAAAAAACAAGATGGTGCAGACCATGCCAACAATAGCAACTCCCCTTTTTCATGATGATCAAATTGTGCCAAATAACTAACGCTACTGAACATGTCTCCACCACTAATTACAAGTAAAATATCTACAAGATATTGACAGTTGCACAACCAATACAGATATCAATACCAGTGAAAAGTTATCAGTAATTGGCATACAAAATTATTTTTATTAAAAAAAAACTACACAAACACACACACACGGACTACATTAACACTGTTAACCCACAATAAAAGGAATCATACACTGATGGCGGTATAAGGTAATAGGCTAATTACCTGGTTTGTTGCTAGGAACCAGTTGTACAGTGAGTAGTTATTGGGTTAGCAGTGGAGTGATCTGTACACAGACTAAAGGGCAAAACCAGAAGCCAAAAACATGTGTCAAAGTAGAAGGATAAAGCAGGTACAGTGGTCAGGGCACAGTTCCAGGGTTCAGAAGCCATTAAGTCCTCAGATAACATATCCCAGTAGAAGGATAAAGTAGTTACAGTGGTTAGGGCACAGTTCCAGGGTTCAGAAGCCATTAAGTCCTCAGATAACATATCCCAGTAGAAGGATAAAGTAGTTACAGTGGTTAGGGCACAGTTCCAGGGATCAGAAGCTAGTAAGTCATCAGGTAACATATCCCAGTAGAAGGATTAAGTAGGTACAGTGGTTAGGGCACAGTTCAAGAGTTCAGAAGCCAGTAAGCCCTCAGGTAACATACCCCAGTATAAGGATTAAGTAGATACAGTGGTTAGGACACAGTTCCAGGGTTCAGAAGCCAGTAAGCCCTCAGGTAGCATATCCCAGTAGAAGGATAAAGTAGTTACAGTGGTTAGGGCACAGTTCCAGGGTTCAGAAGCCATTAAGTCCTCAGATAACATATCCCAGTAGAAGGATAAAGTAGTTACAGTGGTTAGGGCACAGTTCCAGGGTTCAGAAGCTAGTAAGTCATCAGGTAACATATCCCAGTAGAAGGATTAAGTAGGTACAGTGGTTAGGGCACAGTTCAAGAGTTCAGAAGCCAGTAAGCCCTCAGGTAACATACCCCAGTATAAGGATTAAGTAGGTACAGTGGTTAGGACACAGTTCCAGGGTTCAGAAGCCAGTAAGCCCTCAGGTAGCATATCCCAGTAGAAGGATTGAGTAGGATCAGTGGTTAGGGCACAGTTCCAGAGTTCAGAAGCTAGTAAGTCCTCAGGCAGCGTATCTCAATAGAAGGATAAAGCAGGTACAGTGGTCACTCCACAGTTCCAGAGTTCAGAAGCCAGTAAGTCCTCACTTAGTGCATATCTCAGTAGAAGGATAAAGCAGCTCTAGCTTTAGTGATCATGGCACAATTTCAGATCTCAGTAGCCAGTAAGTCCCCAGGTAACATATCTCAGTAGAAGGATTCCACAGGTACAGTGATCACGGCACAGATCCAGGGTTCAGAAGCCAGTAAGTCCTCAGGTAGCATATCTCAGTAGAAGAATACAGCAGGTACACTGAACAAGGCACAGTTCCAGAGTTCAGAAGCCAGTAAGTCCTCAGTTAGTATATCTCAGTAGAAGGATAAAGCAGGTACAATGGTTAGGGCACAGTTCCAGGGTTAAGAAGCCAGTAAGTCCTCAGTAATGTGTATCAGTAGAAAGATAAAGCAGGTACAATGGTTAGGGCACAGTTCCAGGGTTCAGAAGTCAGTAAGCCCTCAGGTAACGTATCCCAGTAGAAGGATACAGCAGGTACAGTGATCATGGTACTGTTCCAGGGTCCAGAAGACAGTAAGTCCTCAGGTAACGTATCTCAGTAGAAGGATAAAACAGGTACAATGGTGAGGGCACAGTTCCAGGGTTAAGAAGCCAGTAAGTCCTCTGGTAGCATATTTCAGTAGAAAAACAAATCTGGTACAGTGGCCAGGACACAATTCCAGGGTTCAGAAGCCAGTAAGTCCTCAGGTAGCATATCTCAGTAGAAGGATAAAGCAGGTATAGTAATCAAGGCACAGTTCCAGGCTTCAGAAGCCAGTAAGTCCTTGGGTAACATATTTCAGTAGAAAAAAACGAATCAGGTACAGTGGCCAGGACACAATTCCAGGGTTCAGAAGCCAGTAAGTCCTCAGGTAGCATATCTCAGTAGAAGGATAAAGCAGGTAAAGTAATCAAGGCACAGTTCCAGGCTTCAGAAGCCAGTAAGTCCTTGGGTAACATATTTCAGTAGAAGGATAAAGCAGGTACAGTGGTCAGTGCACAGTTCAAGGGTTCAGAAGCCAGTAAGTGCTCAGGTAGCATATCTCAGTAGAAGGATAAAGCTGGTACAATGGTTAGGGACAGTTCCATGATTCAGAAATCATTAAGTCTTTAGGTAGCGTATCTCAGTAGAAGGATAAAGCAGGTACAATAGTCAGGGCACAGTTCTAGGATTCAGAAGTCATTAAGTCTTTAGGTAGCATATCTCAGTAGAAGGATAAAGCAGGTGCAATGGCCAGGGCACAGTTCCAGGATTCAGAAGTCATTGAGTCTTTAGGTAGCATATCTCAGTAGAAGGATAAAGCAGGTACAATGGCCAGGGCACAGTTCCAGAATTCAGAAGCCAGTAAGTGCTCGGGTACCGTATCTCAATAGAAGGTTAAAACAGATAGTGTAATCTAAACACTTTGCTGAGGTCACGATCAGAGTAGCAGGCCAGAAATAAGGAATTACGAAAATAACCAAGAACTCATTGGGAAACTGAGATTGCATTTTAATATCTCCCATTCAGTCTTAATGCCAGGAACAAGGCCAGAGGTCATGTTAGATAAAAAAAAGTAATAAAAGAAGCGCTAACTTAGTGCACAGGTCCATAACAAGGGTTCAGGCCAGACATGAGTGGCATCCAGGATCCAGCTGCATTAATTTGAAACTATTTAACGTGGCCCCTGGGTCCTGCAACAACAGTCTTACCATCCTTAGCATGCTTGCCTGTCCCGGATCTCAGGACAGCACGGCCCCTAGCACGCTGCAACACCCGATCTTGTTCACACACAACACGGCTCTGACCGCGCTGCAACCTCCAACCTCCTGTAAATATAACGCCGCTCTGGCCATGCTTAAGGCTCTCTCAATCCAGTATAGAGAAACCAGCAATATCTTCAAGCAATGCAAATGCAAACGCAGACAGAAGCTCACTGCTAGCTCCAAAGTATATCCAATAAACAAAGGTGTCCACAGCATAAGCTTCCAAATATTTTCTTTATTTAGGGAAAGATTCAAAGGTACAAAAATAGCAGTAACGTTTCAGGTTATACACCCTTAGTCATACAATGTAATACTGATCACTAACTCTCTGTTTTGTAGCCACACAGGTTACTTAATTAACATACACCTGTAGGTGTTTAATCAATTATAATACATGTTAAGGCCAGGTAACCACTCACCTACCCCATCTAATGGTAAATCCTGAGTATTACAAGCTCAATTTATCAAATAGAAAATATATACAAAAAAGCTGTTTAAAAACTTGCAAGTTATTGTCACCGCTCACTTCCCTACAGTGCTGGTATTACAGGTTTAAAAAAAAACGGCGTTATCAGGCAAGAAGTGAGCATAAAGCAAAATTGAGCTCCATACCGCACTCCAATACCAGCGCTGCTGAAAGCTGCGGTGAGCTGGTGTAACATGCTCGTGCACGATTTCCCCATAGACATCAATGGGGAGAGCCGGCTGAAAAAAAGCCTAACACCTGCAATAAAGGAGCGTAAAGCTCCGTAACGCAGCCCCATTGATTGCTATGGGGAAGCAAAATTTATGTTTACACCTAACACCCTAACATGAACCCCGAGTCTAAACACCACTAATCTTACACTTATTAACCCCGAATCTGCCGCCCCCGACATCGCCGACACCTACATTATATTTATTAACCCCTAATATGCCACCCCCGACATCGCCGACACCTAAATTATACTTATTAACCCCTAATCTGCTGCCCCCAACATCGCAGACACCTGCATTATATTTATTAACCCCTAATCTCCCGCCCCCAATGTCGCCGCAACCTACCTACACTTATTAAGCCATAATCTGCCACCCCTAACGTCGCCGCCACTATAATAAACATATTAACCCCTAAACCGCCGTACTCCTGCATCGCAAACACTAGTTAAATATTATTAACCCCTAATCTGCTGCCCCTAACATTGCCGCCACCTACCTACATTTATTAACCCCTAATCTGCCACCCCCAACGTCGCCGCCACTATACTAAATTTATTAACCCCTAAACCTAAGCCTAACTCTAACACCCCCTAATTTAAATATAATTCAAATAAATCTAAATAAAACCTACTATTAATAACCAAATAATTCCTATTTAAAACTAAATACTTACCTGTAAAATAAACCCTAAGCTAGCTACAATATAACTAATAGTTACATTGTATCTAGCTTAGGTTTTATTTTTATTTCACAGGTAAGTTTGTATTTATTTTAACTAGGTAGAATAGTTACTAAATAGTTATTAACTATTTACTAACTACCTAGTTAAAATAAATACAAATTTACCTGTAAAATAAAACCTAACCTGAGTTACACTAACACCTAACCTTACACTACAATTAAATCAATTACCTAAATTAAATACAATTACCTAAATTACAAAAAAAACAAACACTAAATTACACAAAATAAAAAAGAAATGATCAGATATTTAAACTAATTACACCTAACCTAATAGCCCTATCAAAATAAAAAAAGCCCCCCCAAAATAAAAAAAACCCTAGCCTAAACTAAACTACCAATAGCCCTTAAAAGGGCCTTTTGCGTGGCATTGCCCCAAAGAAATCAGCTCTTTTACCTGTAAAAAAAAAATACAAACAACCCCCCAACAGTAAAACCCACCATCCACACAACCAATCCCCCAAATAAAATCCTAACTAAAAAAACCTAAGCTCCCTTTTGCCCTAAAAAGGGCATTTGGATGGGCATCGCCCTTAAAAGGGCATTTAGCTCTGTTTCAAGTGCCCAAAACCCACCCAATAAACCCTTAAAAAAGCCTAACACTAACCTCCGAAGATCCACTTACAGTTTTTGAAGACCCAACATCCATCCTCAACGAAGCAGCAGAAGTCCTCATCGAAGCCGGCAGAAGTCTTCATACAAGCGTCCGAAGTCTTCATCCAAGCCCGCAGAAGTCTTCATCCAGACGGCATCTTCTATCTTCATCCATCAGGTGTGGAGCGGCTCCATCTTCAAGACATCCGGTGCGGAACATCCTCTTCAATCGAAGTCTTCTTGCAGAATGAAGGTTCCTTTAAGTGACGTCATCCAAGATGGTGTCCCTTGAATTCCGATTGGCTGATAGAATTCTATCAGCTAATCGGAATTAAAGGTGAAAACATCCTATTGGCTGATGCAATCAGCCAATAGGATTGAGCTCACATTCTATTGGCTGATTGGAACGGCCAATAGAATGCGAGCTCTCGTAAGAAAATAATATAAAGAAATAAAGAAAAGATTTGGAAGCTTATGCTCCGGTCTCCTTTGTTTATTGCATGCTTAAGGCTTTAACAGGTGGCCATGATATTTATGAGAAGTGGACAAGATTTGTGTTGCGCAAGTTGTATTTTTCCATGTATCAATTTGGTTTTCGGTGATCAACCACCATTATCGGTTGTTAAAGGTTGTGGTGAAATAGAGATTGAATATTGTAGGAGTTATCAAGATTAGCTGTGTCTGAATTGGTAAGATTGTGATAATTTTGCTAAAAAAATTTCTAGTCTACTTTATACATGAATATGAAATGTTACTGAGGTCAACTTTAGAAGATATATTATTACAATAGTTTATTCTGGAAAGAGGAAATTTCTTGAATGTTGTCATTTTGCTATTCTACAGGAGTCAGGCTGTTAATGGTGAAAATAAACCAAAGAAGGATTCTTCGTTCACAAGTTGTTCAATCAACTCTAATGAAAAAAATCAACAATGGTCGCGGACCCCTCGTGTTCGTTTTGAGGATGAATCTGAGCAAGAAGCAGAATCTCGTTACCATGATAGATGTCTTCTGCAAAAGGAAGACACAGGGACGATTGATACAAAAAGTCTAAACAGCCACTCTACGCAATCTCTGGAAAGTAATAAACTTGATCTCAGGAGCAAATCTCCTTCACCAACACCAAGGGAAACATCACAAACTATAAGCCAACAAACCATAAATGTTCCATATAGACGGCAACCATTTCCACCAGGTGTTGCCAAGAAAGTCCTAATTGACATTCCTAGAAGTGGATATACCATTCGGCGTTCATTGTATACTGAAATAGCTCCAGTAGGTACAAACATTACCAATAAACATGTTCCTCAAAGTCTTTGTAAAGAAACAACTTCCCTGGATGGAATTAATTTAAATGTCTCCCGTACCAATGAGGAGTGGAAGGGACAAGATCTAAATATCTCAACTAGTAACAATGGCGTTATTACTCAGCAAGGAGTCTCACAAACAAAGTCTATAGAGAGGGGAATCACAGAAGGTTGGTGCTATCTATTTTTACTTCTTTCTACATAGTATGCTAGCATGTGACAGATTAGAAACAAAAGGGACATAGGTTTTAAATATATAAATGGTAAAATCAGCAGTTTGGCTTGAAAAAGATATGCATATAAAATAAATTAAATTATTAATTAAAAATAGGGAAAGATTAAAGGGACACTGAAGCCAATTTTTTTCTTTTGTGATTAAGATAGAGCATGCAATTTTAAGCAACTTTCTAATTTACTCCTATTATCAAATTTTTTTCATTCTCTTGGTATCTTTATTTGAAAAGCAAGAATGTAAGTTTAGATGCCGGCCCATTTTTGGTGAACAACCTGGGTTGTTCTTGCTGATTGGTAGATAAATTCACCCACCAATAAACAAGTGCTGTCCAGAGTACTGAACCAAAAATAGCTTAGATTCCTTCTTTTTCAAATAAAGATAGCAAAGGGAACAAAGAAAGATTGGTAATAGGAGCAAATTAGAAAGTTGCTTAAAATCGCATGCTCTATATGAATAACGAAAGAAAAAAATTTGGGTTCAGTTTCCCTTTAAGAAAATTGAAGGATAACACTGAACTACTTAAATAAAAGTTTCAATATATATAGATGATTAAAAATAAGAATTTAAATACCCGACTTTGGAGTAGAATAACAGGTAGGGAAAATAATTAGTAACCATAATTGGAGGGAACAAACCAGGGAAATTATTAACAATAAAAAAGATACGAGAGGGAAGACTTACAGGAAGTACCAGGGATTTCTAAGTCATCTGGGTTTAGGAAGGTTCTGACATAAATAATATTAATGATTCTGATCTTCCAATAAGAGAGATTCAGATATTCCAATATACTTTTTGTACGAACAGCAAATATGAGTCATAGTGTTCATAAAAGGTCATTTAAACCCTGAGCAGAACAACAAATAAATACTCCCACCCCTACAAATAGCAGAGGGGAAATATCAACAAACTAGGGGAAGAAATCGTCTGTGGGTAAGGTGAGAATGAGAAACACAAGAGACTGGGAGAAAGTAAAGAAAAGGAGACGCAATGAAACTAAGCTGAAAAAAACAGCAGTTTAAAAAATATTTCAATTTACTTTCATGATTAAACTGTGCACAGTGGTTTTATATGCACGCTTTATATGCACACTTTATATGCACGCTTTATATGCACACTGTACTTTATATGCACACCGTACTTTATATACAGACTGTACTTTATATGCACGCTTTATATGCACACTGTACTTTATATGCACACCATACTTTATATACAGACTGTACTTTATATGCACGCTTTATATGCATGCTTTATTTGCACACTGTACTTTATATGCACGCTTTACTTTATATGCAGACTGTACTTTCTATGCACACTTTACTTTGTATGCACACTGTACTTTATATGGACACTTTACTTTATAAAGTTTGCATATAAAGTACAGTGTGCATATAAAGTACTTTATATGCACACTGTACTTTATTTGTACACCGTATTTTATATGCACACTTTTCTTTATATGCAGACTATACTTTATATGCACACTGTACTTTTTATATGCACACTGTGCTTTATATGTACACTGTACTTTATTTGCACACTGTACTTTATATGCACGCTTTACTTTATATGCAGACTGTACTTTATATGCACACTTTAATTTATATGCACACTGTACTTTATATGCACACTGTACTTTATATGGACACTTTATAAACTGTGCATATAAAGTGCAGTGTGCAAATAAAGTACTTTATATGCACACTGTACTTTATTTGCACACCGTACCTTATATGCACACTGTATTATATGCACACTGTATTATATGCACACTGTATTATATGCACACTGTACTTTAAATGCACACTTTACTTTATATGCATACTGTACATTATATGCACACCATACTTTATATGCACACTGTACTTTATATGCACACTGTGCTTTATATGTACACTGTACTTTATTTGCACACTGTACTTTATATGCACGCTTTACTTTATATGCACACTGTACTTTATATGCACACTTTAATTTATATGCACACTGTACTTTATATGGACACTGTATTATATGCACACTGTACTTTATATGCACACTGTATTATATGCACACTGTACTTTATATGCACACTTTACTTTATATGCAGACTGTACATTATATGCACACCATACTTTATATGCACACTGTACTTTATATGCACACCGTACTTTATATCCACACTGTACTTTATATGCACACTGTACTTTATATGGACACTTTACTTTATAAAGTGTGCATATAAAGTACAATGTGCATATAAAGTACTTTATATGCTCACTTTACTTTATATGCGCACTGTACCTTATTTGCACACCGTACTTTATACGCACACTGCATTATATGCACACTGTACTTTATATGCACATTGTACTTTATTTGCATACTGCACTTTATATGCAGACTGTACTTTATATGCACACCATACTCTATATGCTCACTTTACTTGATATGCACAGTGTACTTTATATGCACACTTTACTTTATATGGACACTGTACTTTATATGGACACTTTATAAAGTGTGCATATAAAGTACAGTGTGCATATAAAGTACTTTATATGCACACTTTACTTTATATGCACACTTTACTTTATATGCACACCCCACTTTATCTGCACACTTTATATGCAGACTGTACTTTATATGCACTCCATACTCTATATGCTCACTTTACTTGATATGCAAACTGTACTTTATATGCACACTTTACTTTATATGCACACTGTACTTTATATGGACACTTTATAAAGTGTGCATATAAAGTACAGTGTGCATATAAAGTACTTTATATGCACACTGTACTTTATATGCACACTGTACTTTATATGCACACTTTACTTTATATGCACACTGTACTTTCTATGCACACTATACTTTATATGCACATCCCAATTTATCTGCACACTTTATATACACACCCCACTTTGGGCAAGATTACAAGTAGTGGGTTATGAGTTTTCCGCGCGTGATGGGGTCTTTTCGCAATAAATTTTCATTGTGCAGCTATTACAAGTTTTGAAAAATCGCTATTGTGCGCTCATTCGCTTTTTACACAACAATCCTTTCCGTGCTTGAGGAGCTGTAGTTAACAGTTTTGCACAACATAAAAGTTTCATGAAACACTTCAAAAATTCATTACAAAGTACACTTATACTCATATTAACACTGTATCATAATAATTATTTCAAAAAATATTGCACACAAAAGTTATAAGGGCTCAAAGATTTTACATTCACATACATACATATACATAGAGAAACATGGATTCATATGTATAGAGATATGTTTAACAATGGAGATAATAAAAAGATTTTACATTACAATCTTATGCACATTAAAAAATATCTCAGAGGGATTTTCAAAGCGATATTCGCATATAGATCTCGAGATATCTAGATATATATATATTCATATACTGTACAGTATATAACCCAAAAAGCTTTACATATATAGAGATATATTTATTTAAAAATAAATAGAACATATTCCATTATAAAAATTTTTTCACAATATGAAATATTCACATTTTCATGTACACTTTACAAGGATAATACATCGTGGGCTTTGTGCAATATATTAGGGTTTTTGTGTGGTTTTTTTTCTATTTGTCCTCTCCATTGACTTCTATGGGGAACATGTGAACGCGCTTGCGATTTGGCTGTTTAGATTACGTGGCTTAACGTGTGTGCAAAATAAGTTATTTTATAACTTGTAATACCTGCGCAACCAGAAATGTGAAAAAGCCATAACGTGCACAGTGTTTTCGCAACTGATTTTCCGCTCAATATATAATCTTACCCATTATGTGCACACTGTACTTTATATGCACAGTTTGGGGTCGATTTATCAACCCCTTCACCCATCTATTGCTGCAGGTTCTCACAAGAGAACTTGCAGTCCGTATTTATGAAGCAGCGGTCATCAAACCGCTGCTTCCCTAACCTTTCACCACCTTTTATGTGGCGAATTTCAATCTCCCCGGTCTCATCCGCATGTGATTGGCTGTGCGCGGGCAGGGGGTGGCATTGTGCGATGCTGAATTTCGGCTGCGGAATTCACCCCGCCAGAAGCGAGCTGCGGCGGACAGGGGCGTGTATGTGCACCCCTGTCTGCCACAGCATGATATGTGATATATTGGGGATAGTTATCAAGCCGTCAACCTCAAATACGCTGGAATTCCGCAGCGTATTTGTGGCAAGGCTGATTCGCCTTAGTTATCAAAGGCTAGAGACCGGCAAAAGTAGAATTTTGTGACGTAAACTTCGATCCGCCGGACTCAGTCCGACACAGATCGATTCTTACGTCACTCCAGATGTTCCGCACACAAGTGCGGCACAATCTGACTACTTTTGCTAGTTATCAAAAAACTAGCAGGTACGCTCGGCACTTTTACGGCCCAGCGTACCTGGTTTTCAAACCGCCACCCTGGAGGCGGCAGATCCCATAGGATTCAATGGGAGTCTGACCATAGCAAAAGTACAAGTTTGCTGCTGCCGGACATCCCATTGATTCCTATAGGAGCTGTCTACACCTAACACCCTAACATGTACCCCGAGTCTAAACACCTCTAATCTCTCCCCCCCTACACCGCCGCAACTAAATAAATGTATTAGCCCCTAAACCGCCGCTCACGGAGCCCACCGCAAGCTACTCTATACATATTAACCCCTAAACCGCCGCTCCCGGAGCCCACCACCACCTACATTATACCTAGTAACCCCTTATCCTGCCCCCCTATAATAAAGTTATTAACCCCTATCCTGCCGATCCCGCACCTCGCCGCAAATAAATAAATAGTTTAAACCCTAAACCGCCGCTCCCTGACCCTGCCGCAACCTATATTAGGTTTATTAACCCCTAATCTGCCCCCCTACACCGTCGCCACCTATAATACATTTATTAACCCCTATCCTGCCCCCCACTACACTGCCGCCACTGTAATAAATTTATTAACCCCTAAACCTAAGTCTAACACTAACCCTAACACCCCCCTAACTTAAATATTAATTAAATAAATCTAAATAATATTTCTTTTATTAACTAAGTTAATCCTATTTAAAACTAAATACTTACCTATAAAATAAACCATAATATAGCTACAATATAAATAATAATTATATTGTAGCTATCTTAGGATTTATTTTTATTTTACAGGTACCTTTCAATTTATTTTAACTAGGTACAATAGCTATTAAATAGTTATTAACTATTTAATAGCTTACCTAGCTAAAATAAAGAGAAATGTACCTGTAAAATAAATCCTAACCTAAGTTACAATTACACCTAACACTACACTATACTTTAATAAATTATTCCTATTTAAAACTAAATACTTACCTGTAAAATAAACCCTAAGGTAGCTACAATATAATTAATAATTACATTGTAGCTATCTTAGGATTTATATTTATTTTACAGGTAACTTTGTATTTATTTTAGCTAGTTAGAATAGTTATTAAATAGTTATTAACTATTTAATAACTACCTAGCTAAAAGAAATACAAAATTACCTGTAAAATAAATCCTAACCTAAGTTACAATTAAACCTAACACTACACTATCATTAAATACATTAAATAAATTAACTACAAATAACTACAATTAAATACAATTACATAAACTAACTAAAGTACAAAAAATAAAAAAAGCTAAGTTACAAAAAATAAAAAAAATAAGTTACAAACATTTAAAAAAATATTACAACAATTTTAAGCTACTTACACCTAATCTAAGCCCCCTAATAAAATAACAAACCCCCCAAAATAAAAAAATGCCCTACCCTATTCTACATTAAAAAAGTTCAAAGCTCTTTTACCTTACCAGCCCTTAAAAGGGCCTTTTGTGGGGGCATGCCCCAAAGAATTCAGCTCTTTTGCCTGTAAAAGAAAAATACAACCCCCCCAACATTAAAACCCACCACCCACATACCCCTAATCTAACCCAAACCCCCCTTAAAATAACCTAACACTAATCCCCTGAAGATCATCCTACCTTGAGTCGTCTTCACTCAACCGAGCCACCGATGGAACTGAAGAGGACATCCGGACCGGCAGAAGTGATCATCCAAGGGGCGCTGAAGAAATCTTCCATCCGATGAAGTGATCCTCCAAGCGCCGCTGAAGAAATCTTCCATCCGGGCGATGTCATCTTCCAAGAGGCGCTGAAGTCTTCTATCCGGGCGAGGTCATCTTCGAAGCCGGGTCTTGAATCTTCATCCCGCCGACGCGGAGCATCCTTCTTTCCCGACGGACTACCGACGAATGAAGGCTCCTTTAAGGGACGTCATCCAAGATGGCGTCCCTTCAATTCCGATTGGCTGATAGGATTCTATCAGCCAATCGGAATTAAGGTAGGAAAAATCTGATTGGCTGATTGAATCAGCCAATCAGATTCAAGTTCAATCCGATTGGCTGATCCAGTCAGCCAATCAGATTGAGCTCGCATTCTATTGGCTGATCGGAACAGCCAATAGAATGCGAGCTCAATCTGATTGGCTGACTGGATTATGTGCACACTGTACTTTACATGCACACCATACTTTATATGCACACTTTACTTTATATGCACACTGTACTTTATATGCACACTGTACTTTATGTGCACACTTTACTTTATATGCACACTGTATTTTTTTTGCACGCCATACTTTATATGCACACCATACTTTATATGCAGACTGTACTTTATATGCACACTTTACTTTATATGCACACTGTACTTTATTTGCACACCATACTTTATATGCACACTGTACTTTATATGCACACTTTACTTTATATGCACACTGTACTTTATTTGCACACCGTACTTTATGTGCACACCGTACTTTATATGCACACTGTACTTTATATACACACTTTACTTTATATGCACACTGTACTTTATATGCACACTGTACTTTATGTGCACACTGTACTTTATATGCAGACTATACTTTATTTGCACACCGTACTTTATATGCAGACTGTACTTTATTTGCACACTGTACTTTATATGCAGACTATACTTTATTTGCACACCGTACTTTATATGCAGACTATACTTTATTTGCACACCGTACTTTATATGCAGACTATACTTTATTTGCACACTGTACTTTATATGCAGACTATACTTTATTTGCACACTGTACTTTATATGCAGACTATACTTTATTTGCACACTGTACTTTATATGCACACTTTACTTTATGTGCACACCGTACTTTATTTGCACACCGTACTTTATGTGCACACCGTACTTTATATGCACACTGTACTTTATGTGCACACCGTACTTTATTTGCACACCGTACTTTATGTGCACACCGTACTTTATATGCACACTTTACTTTATGTGCACACCGTACTTTATTTGCACACCGTACTTTATGTGCACACCGTACTTTATATGCACACTGTACTTTATATGCACACTTTACTTTATATGCACACTGTACTTTATATGCACACCGTACTTTATGTGCACACCGTACTTTATATGCACACTGTACTTTATATGCACACTTTACTTTATATGCACACTGTACTTTATATGCACACTTTACTTTATATGCACACTGTACTTTATATGCACACTTTACTTTATATGCACACTGTACTTTATTTGCACACCGTACTTTATATGCACACTGTACTTTATATGCACACTGTACTTTATTTGCACACCGTACTTTATATGCACACTGTACTTTATATGCACACTGTACTTTATATGCACACTTTACTTTATATGCACACTGTACTTTATATGCACACTTTACTTTATATGCACACTGTACTTTATTTGCACACCGTACTTTATATGCACACTGTACTTTATATGCACACTGTACTTTATATGCACACTTTACTTTATATGCACACTGTACTTTATATGCACACTTTACTTTATATGCACACTGTACTTTATTTGCACACCGTACTTTATGTGCACACCGTA